>NC_141557.1:143456486-143708986 GCF_036417535.1 Chlamydotis macqueenii | reverse complement strand
ACAAGCCTTAGCTACCCATCCAAGTAAATAACGTATTTCTTTGACCTTCTTGTAACCAAAGATACAGCTAGTTTTAGTCATAGTTATAGCAGAAACAGTAGTATTTAAAACCAGCAACGAAACTCTTCCTTTGAGAAGATGAAAAAACAAGCACATGACTGATGCTAGTCATATTCTGTAATGCTCTGATATGACTACAATAGTTATGTAAAACAACCTACAAAAAATTGAAAGTATGAGCTGTCGCGTTTTCAGCGGTGGATTCAGAGCCACAGAAACCTCTTGTAGTTCGTATGCACATGCACGGGGTCCCTCCTGCCCACGGAAAATTGTGGCTGGATGGTATACGGAGTTTTAAGTTACAGGAGCAGCACAGGGTTCCCCACAAGTGAATATTATATTTTCCATTCTCATATTGTTTATTGACCAGCTACAAGGTAATGTAATTGCCTAACAATTGATAGCATTGAGACTGTTAAACCAAAATGGAAGGGAAAACAAATCCACCCTGGAATACATGTGCAGTCTGAAGACAGTAGCAGCTGACAGTCAAAAAGAAAAGCCACAAAGTGTTCCCATTAGTGTGCTTTATGGAATCATTTATTTTAGGAACTGCTTTTAAGGGGGAGCAGTAGAATTTTGGTGTATAATCACAGTAGACTGTTTCAAGAAGACACTACAACTGAAAAGGTAAAAAAACGAAATGGACTGAGGTATAGATGGAAAATGAGGGCAAAAGAGTTACAGAGTGCTCTAAGTGAAGAGCAGCAGCTTGTGTAGCACATAGAAATACAAAGTTATTCTGAAGATTTACAAGAGGGGATATCTTTTTAGAACACGGCGGGATGTGACACTGTTTTTGATAGAAGAATTGAACAGATTAGAAGAGAGACATATGAAAGAAAAAGGAGCAAAAGAAGAAATTTAAAGTGGAAAATTGTCAGATCATAGCCCAGTGTTCTGATGGCGAGAAATACAGCAAACCTGGCAGAGGTGACTGAGAAAGACTGTGCAGAATTTGGTGTATCTGGAGCAGGTATTGCTTTTTAAAACTTCAGTTTATATGATGCCTAGCACAGCAGGTTCTTGATTCACAAGCAGCGTCTATGGACAATGAAGTAGCAGAAATAAATACATAAAAAGCAAAAGACGAAAATCATCACCTTCTTCAGGAAGAGGATGAGATACAAAAAGAACTGCAAGCTGGGCAAATGAAAAAAAACCCCAGCAATAATAATGTGAGTTGGATATTGTTGATTTAAAAGTCAGAGAAAGGAAATAGTGAGCATATGTGTATTCACTGGTATCTTATGGGTTACCTGTAGATGCAAGTAACTCTTGAAATATTCTAGTGTTTTATGGAGATGGACTATCTAGCAGTGCCTGTTGTCTCACAATCACACACTGGCCCTTCCCCTTCCCTGTACTGACTACAGGGGTTTAGTTACTGACTTTCTTGTGTAACCTTTAGAAATATAGCATTAATATGACCTTTTTACTTTTCAGGTGATTGGGTTTCAACTGTTGGGCTAGTAGTATTTAACTGGTGAACCAATTAGACATCAATCAAATCATCTGAAAAAGCATAACAAAGAGTTGAAAAAAAAAATCACACTATATTAGCTCCTTTACAGTAAACACGCTAATTTTGGGGGTTTTTTTTTAAGGTATAATGTTCATATGAAGAAAAAATACATTCACAATTATACATATTTATATATTTTATAAAAACTCAGGAGAGATACAAACCATTGACTAAAATTAAGAAGGAATTAATGTACTTAGTACTTTACAGTGAAGTTTACTAAAATTATCTCTGAAACATAGGGAAATATTATTTATATAATAAATATGGGTTTTTTTGAAGTGAGAAAGACCAGAGGTATATGTGGGTGCTTATATCTATGAACATACAACTACAGATAAGTAAGTTTTTATGTATACACAGAGACAATATTGATCTTTGCATGCACGTATACTCATATATACGCATGTGTATATACATAGAGAATTTTGCACATGTTCACACATACTTGAATAACTAAATTCCTGCTGAAATTCTTATGACACATGTGCCTTTTCCAGTAGAATATCATGTCATGTATGATTCAACCTTTTAATGTGAGATTTGCCCTGTATTTTGAACTTTAAAATGCAGACTTAATGTAAAAACCTCATTAGAAATTCTAGTTTAACTTTTGTCTTCCTACAGTAAACAGAAGTGTATGCATATTCCCTCTGCCCTGTCTGATACTATGTACTCTATGACTTTGTCTGGTTCCCATGAACTTTGATTTTTAAACCTCAGTGACATGTAAAAACTTAGTTGGAAACAATAGACCTTTGCCCTCTATGTCTGAAGAAGGTGTTCACACCACAGAAAAGCCTTAACGCTTCGATGAGATGAAATTTCAAGTTGTTTAGAAATGACTTTTGATTGATGTGAAGCACACAGGCTGTTCCTATTCATGCTGAAATATTTTTATTTAACCCACGAACAGTACAGAAACACAACATCACTAAAGCAGCTGGATTTTTGTTTTAAGTCATTTAACAGCTGATGTTAAAAATGCTGTACTTCTTCCTTGGCATCTAAACTGCACTGCTTTTGCAGAAGACAATACAAGATTTTGCTGTTATGAGGGAAATCCTGGGCAAAAAATGGTAAGAAAGAGCTAGGTTTGTAATCTAGCAGTGACAGAAGGAAAGGCTAAATAATAATTTATAATTGGGATCAGCTCCTTTAATTCCATGCTGTACTACTACCTATGCCCAATATTGTTAGGAAACGGAACATTTCTTAATTCTGGTGAATTTTATTTCTACATATTACTGTTCTCCTGTAAATGGACTAGGAAACACTTTGTAATATTAGTACTTCCTGGTATTGAAATGCAGCCTGCTTCCCATGATGAGAAAGAAAATCTTATCAAAGTGTTACAGATGTTCTTCAAATGATTTAATAAATACAAGAATATCTTCTAAGTAAATGAGGCAAATATGTCATTCGAATTCTCACAGCCTCGATAATTAAAAGCAAGACCACCAGCTGACTTCTTTTATTTTTTTAAAAGCACAACTTGATCTGCACAAGGAATGCAACCTTCTTCAATGATGTTTTCCCTCACAAAGTTAAGAACCTACCTGTTGATCCTGAGGCAAATGCCAGTAGTGGTCCAATATTCATCAGAAACTTTAATTAATTCTGCTTCCCTTTGGGCATCTTACTTTCACCACAGTGGGGGAAAAAAGAAAAAAAAAAAAAAGAAACCTACCCAATCTGTGGTCATTAATATCACTGTAAAACTAGGATGATGCTTAAACTGGAAGACCTGGAGTTTCACATACTTTTCTATTTTTTTAAAGTGTCATCCAATTAGTACATGGGGACTGGGATGTGTCTCAGTGTGCAACCATTGCCAATTTACTTTATAATTTAAAGAACTTAACCCTCCCTGTAGCATCTCCCTTTTACTCTTGTATAGCTTCATTGTTTTCAGAGCACTGATAGACCTATGAAGTGAACGAGAAGTCACACTTGATCCAACAGAATTAGAATATGAGTAGAATGATTCACACTGAAAGCTAAGAAGGAAGGAATCAAAGCAAAAATTACTTCCAAAGATGTCAGAATATATTTCATGCATATCCTAAACTAAAAAAAAAAAAAAAAATGTTCCAAGGGTTATGGTACGAGCCAACGTTTCTGAGAAATGGGTCTATTTCCATCTCTGCTGCTGTGACCTTGCATGATCTTGCCCAAATCGTGTTGGATCAGAGTTTCAAAACTACCAGATTCCTCAGTGCTGGTCTGACTTTTCACACACGGACAGGTTCCCACCTTTTGTGGGCGTTTCAAATAGGTGGGGCTGCTAGAAATCCTGGAGGTTCTCTTAGGAACATACCTGACTGTACATTTCTCACCTTTATTTTCTCTGGATCTCAATACCTCAATTGTAAAATCGTGTAGTATAACCCATATGGCACAGGGTTGTTGTGAAGATAGGTACATCAGAAACACTGAGGTACGCAGGCATTAGAGTAATCAAAGCCATATAAGATATATATGGTGCAAACTAGAAACGGTGCTTGATGTACCTTGCTGCAGTTTAGAGCCTTAAAACCAAGACTGAATGGTGATGTTCATATTACACAACCTTCCAAAAACTGGTGGATCTTCCAGGAATGTAAATCAACAGAGCATTTGGCTGCAAAATTATTCTTTATAATCCCAGAGGTGTCAATATAAAAAATCTCATGGACAGGAAGCATTGGGGTTTAGCCCTCAGTCTGTGAGACTCTTTTTCTAGCTATGAGCACATTTTGTCTGTAATCCTTCCAGCCCTGGTCCTGTCTTACAGGGCTCATCATTTGCTAAGTGTGTTATTTCAGGACATAACCTTTCCCAGTGTTAGGCAGAAGAAAAAGACTTAGATGACAATTTATGCTTGTACTGCTAGCCCCTGTGTGCTCTGATACAGTCAATACAGGCAACTCTGGAAGAAAAAAATGTGAAGGAAGAAAAACATTTATATTTTTGTTCCTACGGCTATTTTTGAGAGCAGAGATGCACTTAGCTGGTAAAAGATCTACTCACCACTGACATTTTCCCTGAATAGTCATGTTTTTGAGTTTTAAAACTCTAAATGAATACTCAATAATTAGTACAATTTTTGAAACTGGACAATTTCCTGAAAATTTCCTCAGATAGTGTGGCAAAAACGCAGCTAACACATTTCTGTCTGATGTGTTTCTGATGCAAAGGGATAGTTGGCATCCCTGCAAAAGCAGACATTCCTGTCAGGAAGGAGAGGAGGAAATTGGTAAAGCTCTGTTCTGCAAAGGGGAGTTTTGCTTTAAGCTTTAAATGTTAATCCCAGGTTCCAGTATTATAAATATATATGAATGTTTCTTTGCAGAGAGTGCAAATTATTTAGGGAGAAACAGAGCTACGAGTCTGCTCCTGACCGTCTGTGCTCCCAGACTCCTATTTGCAGACTCTGAAGCAGAAAGAGCTACCTTCATGTTTTCATGGCTGCCTAGGCTTTTGGTGAAAACAAGTCCCACGCCTTGACTCCTTTCTAACACCTTGCAAGGTCCTGCAAGGTCTTGCACCTGGGTCATGGCAACCCCAGGCACAAATACAGGCTGGGCGGGGAATGGATTGAGAGCAGCCCTGAGGAGAAGGAGTTGGGAGTGCTGGTGGATGAGAAGCTTAACATGAGCAGGCAATGCGCCCTTGTGGCCCAGAAGGCCAGCCGCATCCTGGGCTGCATCAAGAGAAGCGTGGCCAGCAGGTCGAGGGAGGTGATTCTCCCCCTCTACTCTGCCCTGGTAAGACCCCACCTGGAGTACTGTGTCCAGTTCTGGAGCCCCCAGCACAAGAAGGACATGGACCAGTTGGAGAAGGTCCAGAGGAGGGCCACGAAGATGATAAAAGGGCTGGAGCACCTCTCTTATGAGGACAGGCTGAGAGAGTTGGGGCTGTTCACCCTGGAGAAGAGGAGGCTCCGGGGAGACCTGATAGCGGTCTTCCAGTACCTCAAGGGGGCCTACAAGAAAGAAGGGGAAAGGCTGTTTAGTAGGGCCTGTTGCGATAGGACGAGAGGTAATGGTTTTAAAATACAGGGGGGTAGATTTAGATTAGAAATTAGGAAAAAAATTTTTATGATGCGAGTTATAGAACACTGGAACAGGTTGCCCAGAAAGGTGGTGGAGGCCCCATCTCTGGAAATGTTCAAGGGCAGGCTGGATGAGGCTCTGAGCAACCTGACCTAGTCAGGGATGTCCCTGCTCCTTGCAGGGGTGTTGGACTAGATGACCTTTGAAGGTCCCTTCCAACCCTAACCATTCTATGATTCTATGATTCTATGATCTTAACATTGTTCCTTTTTTCACAATTGCTGAAATAGGTCAGAGCCCTGACAAACCTGTTATTCCTCATTCATAAGTATTTGCAGTTTACCTAGACAGTAATTTCTGGCCCACAGCAGCACTGAATGTTCAATTTTCTGTGTTTTAAAAAACCGAGGCATAGGTTCCCTGTAAAGTGTTATAATCTGATTGCCCATCCCTACAGCCCATGGAGGGCCAATGTCCAGGGCCATTCCGAACTTCTACAAGCCTGTGCTCTCCTGTAGCCGCTAAGTCTAAATTACACACAGAAATAAAAGCAGTAAGAACGACTGATTCAAAGCTCTATTTAAAATTAATCCATCCACATCTCTGATAAAACCATTTCTACCATTTTGTCTGCAGTGTAGCTACGACAAGGCCGCAGGTCGGGTAGAGCAGTGCTTTGATCACCAGTCTCATTAGCTTCCTGCCGCAGCCATCGCTTGTGTAAATGAAGAAAGGACCAGAAGATGCAAAGTCCTTGCTTCCTCTGCACTTGGGCCAGCTCTTGGATTCACTTCCTATGTTTGTACCGGAATAGCGTTTGAGGTTTATGCTAATACATTTTACCAAATGCCTAAGGAAGGGTAAATTATAATGCACCAGCTGACAAGTGGGAGCTACATTGTGCTTGATTGCTCAGATCGAAATGATTTAATGTACCTCCCCAAAAGAAGAGAGAGAGGAGACAATGGCATGGGTCAGTTTTCTTTTCAGATAGGACAGAAGCTAGAAAACCCAAGAGCCCCTTACTACCACAATTACTTGCTCCATATAGATGTCATAATTTCACTATTAATACAAAATACTATGGAATTGTAGATGACTTTCCTGATACTACTGCTTTTTAGTACTAAGCTTTCTGTTTTAAAAACAGTGACCAGAAATGAGGTCACTAAAATTCACTAATTTCTGGAAAGCATGAAATACAAATATTCAAACAGGACCAACAGTTCCAATCTGAAATGTTTAACAGTTTTATTTCCTCTCATGTTCAAAGAAAACACAACTGGCTCAGGGGAAAATGTTTCATTTTTCTTAAATTGCATTAGCTTATTGTTGACATAAAGTATTTTGGTTGTAATAACTTTTTAACTGTCATCACTGAGGCTATAATATGTATTTTTTAACAACATTCACAGCTCCCAGAAGTACTAGCTTACTAGTAGGGATTCTGACAAAATAAACTATAAATTTTTAAAATAACTTCACTGTACCTTTACTGCAAAGAATGATCACTTTATTTTACTGAGAAGATCACACACATTAGGGACTTTCTTAGGTGCCATCAAGCACAGCAAGACCTGAACTGCCACACTTTGCCTGAAAGCAGACGTCCACGGACCCCCTCTCACTGCTGCATACAAACACACTATAACCTCCATGCTACCTACGCAAAAAATGCCAGCATATTCCCTACCCATTTCAACTCTAATTTTAATTGAATTAACTTCTGTCCTGTTAAGTTAGGAATGGCCAGCACATACCTAGTAAATCAGAGAATATGGATGCAACGGGTGCTTTTTTCCTGGATATAAGCAGTAGCTGGGTGATGAGGAAGCCTCTCAGAAAAGGCATGACTTGCACTGGACATATGCAGCTGTGTAATTTTATTTTTCAGTGGCCTGCATTGCAGTCAAGACATTCCCAAAGTCAGCAATCCTCAACTGGCTGGGTGCCCACTTCCACCTAAGGAGCACTGCGGGCTTCTTACTGGGGTTTTTTGGACTTGCTCTAGTGTCACTTTTGGAAATATGTTTTAAAATAAAATGATACAGCTGTCATGTAAATCTGCTAAGTTCATGAACATATGAAAAAAGGTTCTTCAAAGCCAGGCTGGTGGGGTGCACGATGTAAGTCAGGGTTGTGAAAGCCTGTCTTGATTTAATGATGCCTTTCATGCTGCGTATGATAATGTTCATTCAATGTGTGCTTTGCACAGAAGTTAAAAAGCTAGGAACTGAAACATGTGAAGAGAACACTAGCATCATAATCCTGCCCCTATATGTATAAGCATAATGATAGTGTCCTTCACTACAAGAATATAGACAGCTTCTCAAACCTGGACATACCCTACAGATTTTTCATATACTCTAGCAAAATGCATTTTTAAAAAGTGCTTACTAAATGAGACACCAGGTCACATCTCTCATTTGTTACAAGTAGTATGATGTGCATTTTGTGCCTGTACAATTCTGAACATTCTTAATTGACTCCAATTTCAGTAAGATCTGTGGAAACTGAGAAACTTGGCCAAAGCCAGGATTTACGAAACAACAGCACACTTTGAAAGAGTTGTGTTTATACTTACGTATACTTACAGCAATGGAAATTAAATAATACCATAAAACATTTTTTGACACTTGTATGTTACCGTATTCTCTGAAGTAATACATGCACACAAGGATGCCATGCTACTTGCGCTTGTGACTGTGGCTTATGATTACGGCTTTGACTCAGCTGAAAAATGTTGAAATTCTCCTAGTGTTGTTCTCTAATGGAAACATTAAAACGAGATATGACAGGTTTTTTGAAAACTCTAAAATGACTAACCTAAATCATAAGGATGTGCTTGCAAGCCACACACTTGCTCAAAACCGGCTGCTGATCTGAGCACTCATCTAACGCCTACTGCCTGCAGCGTCGGGAGGAAGAGTCGAGCTCTCTTCCTCTTCCAGATGTTCTCCCAACCACACTTGTAAACATTCATTTGCTGATCACAAAATCACAGCAAATTTCTGCTACAGTGGGCCTTAAATACCTGATTAATTCTAGAAATTACCAAAATAAATACAGGCTAAGTCTCTGCTCATTGAATAAGGATAAAGTAACTTCAAAATCCACAGCCACTGGTTGCCATGCAACCTGCTATAGTATTATGGCAGAAATAAGCTGTGCTTGAATTTTCAGTGCCCTCTCACTCAGCCTTCTTGATGTTGTGATACTCTAATGCTTCTCAGCTAACTTCCATTAAGTAGTTTTTTGTGGGGTAGTATTCCAAGGTTAAAATGATTAAATAACTTTTATGGTTGATCAAATATAAGCCCTTATTATACACAGTAGGCAAAACCATACATTTTAATTACTTTGTTATCAAAGATCTAGGTATTTACATTTCATTTTTTCAGTTATAATTCTGAATTTAGTTTGACCTTCATAAAAAAGAGAAGACCTGAGATTCTTGCTGTCTTAAACATTTTTTTCCCATAAACAAAAAAAAAAAAACATTAAGACACGGTAACAGCAGAAACACTGCAATGAGATCTACACAGCCTATTAGAAATATTTTCTACTGAAATATTTTGTTTTATTTAAGCATTACCTTTTAATTCTTCAGTTTAATTTTTAACTACTTTAATTATTTGTGACTTGATAATACATTTGCAGTCTAAGGATAATATATCAATATTTAATAATATTGACATTGTATTAATTCAAAGTTCATATTCAGAGCTATCCATAGAATTTTTCCCTTATGAGAAGTACGTTCCAGTTTAAATCCTGAAATAAAAAGAAAAGGTTCAGGTACTCTATGGAACCTTGCTACTGACTGGTAACAAAATAATTTTCTTTAATTAAAATATACTAATATTTACAGTGACATATGTTTAAAAATTCATGATTAAGCAAAGTTTGTATTTTGCATTTTTGGCTTCTGAAATTATTTGAAGAAGCCAGATTTCACAGACAAAAATCTACTTAATAAGGTCTTGTCTTACATATCCATTTGTTACAGAAATACAGTGCAATTTAATATCTATCCATTAACGTCTACAACTTATGTAAAAAAAAATTTATTAGAAGAGGACAGAAATACCATGTGGGTAATTTACATTATAAATATTTCAAAATAAAAATAGCATCTTTCATTTATTAAAAAAGCAAAAATGAAAAAAAAGCCAAAACATATTTATGTGGAAAGATGTTCAGATCGTATCGTATCGAAAAAACAAACATGAGTTTAAAAAGCTTGTGTTTTAACTCAGAGAAGCTTTTTCTCAGTTTTTTTTTTATTATTTTACTATTTTGTCTTTTCAGAGCTTTATAGTTTTTTTTCCCACAATATACTGTTAGTTTTAAATATATACTATTGAAAAATATACTTATTCCTGTGGTTGTAGATTATAGAGACATTTTTAAAAAAATATTTCCTTTCCATAATGTACTTGTTCATAACTAATAAGAAAAAAAATACTAAATAGAAAGCATGAAATTAACAACAAGCAGTAGATTCAAATAACCTTGCAGCCGAAGCTTTGTAACCTAATTCCAATAATGGCTCAAAGATACATGGCATAATAACATTTTCTCTTTTTCAGATTGTAATGATGTTCACACGCAAATGCATGGCCAGACTCAGCGTTATAAAATGATTGCTTAACACATTGCTTTGCGGGCTTTGTAGTCTCACGTCTGCAGAATGTCCCCCTTTTTGTATCGTACGGTGCGACACTTAAAGTTAGCTCCAAATATCATAGCTTTATTCTCATTTATGTTGTCACTTTAGGGAAAACTCCCCAAACATTCCCTTTCTCCCCAGCCCCCGGATTTAAGGAATGGCTCTAGACTATGGTCATCCCCTTCTGATTCCGGTTAACGAGAGGGGAAGGAGCTTATCTATTTGGAAACACAATTTCTCGTAACTCCTTCTGTAAAGGGGAACAGGAGCAGACAGCACGTAAGTGACACATTGCCTTGTGTTTCAGAAACAGATGGGGGCACTATCCAATATGCTCAACAACATCCCACCCGGCGCACAATGCGGCAGATCTCCCAGCTCACGGCGGCGGTGGGGAAAGCGGCACGGCAACAGCACCCAACACAATTTGAGCCATTAATAATTAGCAATGCTAAACTGCAAAGGCTCCAAAGGCTGTCAGGTGTTTAGATAATGCCATCAAGTGTGGAGCCCGGCGCCCACAGTCATTTTGTAAACTCTATATATCAGTTTAGGAATGCATTTCAGTTTCTTCGCATGTACACAGTCAACCTGCTGGTGAAATTACATTGTATAAAGGCAAATACCGTTCTACACGGGAGAAGATATAAAGCAGAAAAGAACTTGAAGGAAAAGTTTAAAGGATCTGTCATCAAAACTTTAAATAGGCCTTTCTCCAGCTGTAGCTAAATTATTGTACTTCTTGATACTGTTTGCTCCTCATAGCAATTGAAAGCATATGTAATTTAACAGCAGGCCTCAATCCTTTAATAAGCTGTCTTTAAAATACCTTACATGGATTACCTATCTGTAAATCTGCTTCCCATGCAGAATGTGACAGCATTATGGAAATTGTGAGTTCAGTAAAGATGGCATATACCAAAGAGAACCACATCTGCACACTGTAAGATTATACCAAACATTGGAAGTAATCTTTAGTCATTTATAATACTGCAGAATGCATAATTAAGATTAAGGGCTCTATTCTGCCCTTACTTATGTCCTACGTATCTCATAATTTTTTTTCCCCTGTAAATTAAACGGAAAAGTAGCACTGTAAGGCTTTCTTGTTCAAATTATGCAAAGTTGGTATTCATCTTTCTGCAATTTGGTGCACATCTAAGGAAGTTTGGCAAAAAGGGAACGATCACATATGGAGCAGAATCCATACTAAAAAGGGCTATCCTGTGTTTGCCAAAAGGAGCAACTTGCAAGTAGCACATATTTCCTTATCGCTTAAAAAAAAATAAAATTAAAAAAAGAAAAAACAAAAAAGAGTTTCCCAGAGCAGGAACACAGTTCAAAGAGATGCTGTGCTCTGAGTCACTCTGCTGAATACGCAGGCTGCCTAGACAAAAGGAAACACAAATGTCTGAAAGCAGCTAACAGCAAAGGAGGGGAAATCGGAAAGTTTTGGCGAGGAAAGGGCAGCACTATAATGTTCCTCAATGCTCGGATTTCTAACCCATACCTACTTCTGCACTTAATAATATCTAATTTTTTCTGCCATTTACTGCTGGGGGAAGCAACAACAGGAGAGCTTTCTCAAAACCTGTGCTGGTGGGTAGCAAGGGGAGGAGGAAGGGAGGGAGGAGGAGAGGCACTTAGTGGAAGGCCTATGTACCACCAGCCAGCTACGTGTTTTCTTTGCCTACTGTCAGCTCCAGGATTCTGGAGACAGCATCTGTTACCCACTGTTATTTACTGTGAACTTATATATTGTATTCTGCAATACACAAGTTCTTTGTGATTCTCTTTCAGCTGGGTACCACGATATGGGGTCTACAAGTCCCATAATAAAGTAGACCAGAATCCAGCCTTACACCTTACCTCTGACACGTGCCTTTATTATTTGCAGTGGATGAATGAAATGAAATGTATTTCTTACTGAAACCTGTTCATTATATTTCACTACAGAAATTAGGAAATATATCGGTTAGTGTCAGAGTAACATAGTTCACATCCAGCTTTGGTCGTCTTCTTTGCTCTGGCAATTCATGAAAGCCAAACAAAGGAATTTTTAGGGGGAATAATTTTTACTAATGACTAAGATTCACACGCATGGTTAATGTCTGCTACTTTGGAAACAGTGGCATTTCTAGGACTTGGCATTTGAGATGGCAGATGGGGTGGAAAGGAATTTGCCTCTGGGGTTAGGGCGCTACATAGGTCTCCTTTGCCCACTGCAGCACGATTTGCTCATTCCCTCTTAGCACAGAGCAATAACGATGCTGCCATTTAGAGCATCTGAATCTGAGTTTTAGCACTTTCTTTATTCTCAGAATTAGTGCTGTGTATAAACGTTGGTCATACTAATAGCAAAATACATTGCAAATACGTGCAGCACATTCAGGCCCTGGAGAGCCTCCAGTGTTAAGTGATATCTCAGCTGCTGTGGCAGCTTTCTCACATAAGGAGGACACTTTCCTCCCCCTTCGTGAGAGCCCAGAGAACGGACATGTCTTTAAGAGCAGAATTAGCTAAGCAACTAACACATCATACGGCAAAATAAACAATATTCCCAAGCTTGTTAAAAGCTAAATGTGCCACTTCAGAGAACAATGCACAGTCAAACAAATTTCAAGACTACGTTACCAATAATACATGTTTAATCCTCTGGTCAGACGTAATTTTAAAATTGTACGGAAAGTGCGGAGGTGATTATTAAAGGCGTGTGAACATATTCCAACTCTAAACCAGACACAGATAAACTGACATATGCACAGACATCTCAGATGGAGACTAAGCACAAAAAATCATTGGAAAAAAAAATCCCTTTGCATTCCTATATATATTTGGAACTGTTAGTTCTTCACTGCTGCAGTAGCATTCATTTCCTAAACTTCTGAAATCCTCTTTATCAGTGAGATTCTCATACGCTCTTAAGAGAAAGTAATGGTAACCTATCACTTTTAAGACTACAGCTTTTGAAAACCAGACTGTCAGAATACTGCGGGATGTACAATAAAAAGTGAACGAATGGCAAAGAGAGCAGCTAGATGTTTTAATATGTTTCCAGCATCCATGATTCTATGATTAATTTGTTCTCTCTCATCCGCTTTTCAAAATGGTAGGAAAGCCTCTACAATTTCTGAGTTTAGCATTACTGTAAACTGAGATCCTGGCTCAGTTTAGGGATTTTATTGCCACAGAAAGCAGATTGATAATGATTATTATTATGAACATTTGTAAGGCAACAACTACTGCAATATTTGGCTTATATTAAAAGGAAACTTGTTCTTAAGGACCAAGAGCAAATGTCCAATAATCTGTGTATAATCTCACTTTTACAAATGAAGAAAAGAGATTTTATTTCCCAGTAGATTGTATGAAATGTTGGAGGATCCAGACAAAAGGAACACCAGAGTAAAAGCACATCTGAAGCAGTTCTTGATAGGCATCAATCGGAAGAGCAGAACATTCACAAAGCTGTCTAAATATAAACAGTTCATTTGGCAACAGTACCTCCTGCTTAAATTAGTGGTGATTTTCTATTGCTTCTGCATCTGAATCTTACTGTCTGACCCCCAAAGAAATTAAAAGTTTTACAAATCTCTTAGATTGTCCTGCCATAACTGCCCAACAGTCTTTCTGGAAAAATGAGGTTAGTGGGTCACTACTTTTAATAGATGGTTTCATGAGCAAGACCCGGGTCATTTATAGTTTGACAGATTTTTGGCAAATGCACTTCATTTCAAAAGATATTCACAGTCTCCAGCAGTAATAATTGTACTTGCACCTCTCTGCGCCACGTTTTAACCAAAACGTGGTTCACAGCTCAGTACAATCTTTTCTTATTCATTAGTAAAATAATAAAAAAAAAAAATTCTCCAAGAGGGGGAAAAGGCAAAAAGTGGTAGATTGGAATGCATGGAGATAACTCTTTTTATTCCTTGAAAATTCTGAACTTATTTTCCCTCATTATCTCTACAGAAGTGTCATCTATATGAGCAACTAGGGTGAAAAGCTGGTGCTGAATATTGGTATATCCTACAGCAATTATTTTAGGATGGCTCCCAGTTCACTTGCATTGGCCACATTCTAGAGAAGCACCAGGACGCTGATCAAGAACCCTCGTGAAGGCTCTTTTAACCTTCCCTGAATCTGTGAGGTCGCTTTATGTTTAAAATCCAGCATTCCTGTGACATTAGTATTTTTTAACTCAGTCATTTCTCTGAAAACAATCCATTGATTACATGGTTAACTTGGGAGCCTTTGATGCGTACAGTAGTGATTGTTTGATCAGTTAGGTATTTGACATTCCCTTCTAAATGTTATCTCTTCTGCTCCCTCAAGTTCTGGAATAGTATAGCTGCAAAAGAGATCATTTGTTCTGCCCTGTTGTCTCAAGACAGACTCAACAGTACTTTAACTCGTCCAGAAGCTAATTCATCAAGCCTTTCTCTCCTTAAAGACCTCTAATGATGCATATGACATAACCTGCTCCAGAGCTTCACTTTCCTTGCCCCAAATGGATTTCAAGTACAGAAGTAGAGGGTTTTTGAAAGTCAGAATGCTCATATGATGCTGTAAAGCTGGACCCATTCATTCCTCTACTAAAAGAAACTATTTGTTTGACACTACAGTTCCAAAAATATAACTGCTTGCATTAGAATTCCTATCCCTTAATTCTTTTTTTTGAGTGCTGCTCTGTGAAATCATTTGTGACTATGTTGATTTTGAGTAATTTATTATCACTTGCACCACCTTCCCTTTCTCTCTTAATATTCTCAATTGATTTTTCTCCTTTGGTAAGAGGACACCAGAACTGCCTTTGAAAGAAAGTGCTGAAAGACTCAGCGGTCTTTGCAATCTTTTTATTTTTCCCGTCCTGTTTCAGGGGAAGAACCATACTCCATACCTATACCTTCCTGGCAAGAATTATTTTTGTTGTTATTTACTTGAAGTTCCAAGGGTGAAAAACTAAATTTTCTTCTCCTCCCAATAGGAAAAAATGCTCTCATATGGAGGTAAAAGTAATGACATTTTCCTGCAGCAGCACAGTGAAAGGAAGATGGGTATATAAAAGAAGTAGAAAAAAAGCAAGAGTAGAAGATAGCTTCTGTCTATTAACAATGGACTGAGGTGGCATCTTCATTCTATCTATATGTCTAATGAACATTTAAAGACGAAGATCAACTAATCACTCATGGCAACTATTTACTTAGTAATGTGTGTGGTACTGTACAAATAAATGTGCAAATATAAATAACACTATTCTTGCTGTAAGGTTTTTAAAGTCTTAGGTGACACACACATAACTTAATATGAACAGAATACCCTTAATATGGGTAGAATTTTAAACTGTATGTTTAAGGGCTTTGTTTTGTTTGCAGCTGCAGAGGAAGAAAGGATTGGTGCTGTAAAATGAGTAGTGCTTTAAAACGCAACAAGTTCTTTGCGTCAGAGGGGAATTCAAGACAATCCTACTGTCTTCTAGCCCAAACCTGTTTTATCCCATGTCCAACTTGGTTTAATGATTTGCAATTTTCTCCTTTGTCCTTTCCACTCTGTAGCTGCTTCTGGAATGCACTTTCCATTTCTGAGAAGACTGCAGCTATTTCTCATTTCTCCCTCTCAGTCTATCTGTTCCCAGGTTCCCTTTCAACACTGTCTCTACAGCAGCATGTCTGATGAACACCCTACTTCTTTTTGACTTGGATAAGATTGTATTGGGATACAGGAATCTTAGACTAATTAAATGGCAAATACACCACTCTGCTCCATGCCAAAGCTCAGCTAGCCTTGCTTTTCTGATGCCCAGCCCCTCAGTTCAAGTGCAGCCTGGATAAAACAGCTCTTAATCTCCCTTCAGATCTTACTTAAGACTACTTCTACCTTTCTTGTTTAACCTTTCAAAAGCACAGCATTTCCTATCCATCCACACAGCTAAGATCACACTGTTAATTGCAAAAACCTTACAGGACTCGTATCTAGTCAGAATGCTGCTACCAAGATAGTATTTCCTTTCCATTGCCTTGGCCAAGTGATGCCTGTCTTTGCTGGTTTCCCTCTTCTGTTGGATGAAACGCAATCTTTGTCCTCACTTCCATGGAATATTTTCTTCCTCTTTAACTCATTACCATGAGGTCCGCTCCATATTCCCCCGACAGACAAGCCAGGCCTCCGACTCACACTTCTTATATTTTTAAAAAACCTATGCCTGTGCTTTCTCAGACTTTTGAAAAATCCTCCATCAGCACCCATACGGCTACCTCTCCTTCTTTCAAACCCAAATCTTCCTTCCCCTTCCAATATATCTATAAATTTGGTTGTTACTTGTTGCTGACACCAATGTCTGCCATGTTGACTAAATACTCTCTGATTGCTTAAGCATGTTGTCTGTCTGCATTCAGCTCCTCTCTCTGGTTTTTTTTTTCCAGTTGCATCCTCATTGCAACACGTGACTGTTAAAACAGTAGCAGAAAGTTATGAAAAAAAGATACAAGATTTTGAAAACACTTAAATTTTAAATATTTTCCCTACAAATCTAAATAAAATTGTATGTAAAAATACATTTAAAAATACAAGCATCCTATGAACAGTGTCTATATCTAATCTAGACATGAGGTGACAAAATACTGAGCATTTAGTCCTGCTTTAAGGTGAAATTACTGTACAAATACAGAACTCCTACACAGACCTCCAGAACAGTATTATAGTGGTCAACAATTATAGCTAACAAGTATCTAAATAATGGTTTCACATTTTTGTGACCCAGCCTGTAAGTCACTAAAGCTAAGTTACTAGACTAATTAAATGAAGTTATCATAAATATACTGTACTATTACAAGTACTATTACTACTATCACAGGGTTAAGACTCCCATCTCCCAAGAAAATATATGTCCATTTATACTTCCTACATGTAATGAAACATGGACTTTTCAATTATTGTGGGGTTTATCCCTGTGAGTTTTAAAAGAACCACCCCAAAATACTAGATTCAGACCTGGAGAAATTTTTATCTGAATCTGAACTTTGCATTTAGTGTTCATCTCTGAAGAATGGAAAAATGGAAACTAAATTAATTTTTGTCCTGAATTCACACACTATATAGTTTGAATAGCTGTAGTACAAACTCTCCCTTCAGAGCAAATATGCTATAAAATGCACATTGCTACTAACCTCTGCTGCAATCTTGTGGTAACAAAAGTATATTTTATGTTTCCAGTTAGATTGGATTCCAGCTTTCCAAAAGTGGAAGGAAAAGGCAGTAATCTACTTTTCTACTCAGTTTTCAAGGTCTGATAAAAAAGGTGCAACGGGACTGTGACTAGGCTAAAATAAACATAGATAGCAAGGCATTGTTAGAAAAAAAAAATCAAATATGCCTTTTGTAAGTTTGTTGGGAAAATATAACTTGTGATAAAATGTCTCCTTCTTTTGGGGCAGAGGATGCTTGGAGACAGGGACTGGAAGACAGCCTCTAGTGATTCAGGCTGGAGACACTCAACAACGGAATGTGCTCAAGGATTAGCCAGGTCAGGAGTCATCGCATGGGGAACACCTGCACTGAGGCTACTGATCAGATGTGCTCTTTTGAAGACTTGGCCCAAATGTAAGAATCTGATATTTTGCAATCGAAAACTTTCTTCGTCTTATGGAAGGGAAGTTGGGAAAGGCCGTGCCACCTCTCTGTGCATGGCAGCAGCGGATGCTCTGGCTGGCAGTGCTGCCAGGGCACAGAGGTACCACGCTCCTGCCCAGGCACCCCGGGCATTTCAGCGCTGCCTCGCCAAAAGCCCACCAGTGCTCTGAGCTGAGAATGAGAACCATGCTGACTTGCTGTCATAAATACTGCATTAAACTAAAAAAAAAAAATCTGTTTTTTTCCTTAGGTGTGGGCTATCGTTTTGATACGTGTAAGAGATTCTAATGATACGGACAGAGGCAATCTCTGCAGATTTATTAGGGCTTCCCATTAACCTTTTCATCGCCTCTGTCTCCTGAGCAAGGCTTCTCAAGGCAGCAGCTAAGAAACAAATCGCTGCCAGCATAACTATATGAAAGCTACCCTGCCAGGGATCCGCGTGGGATACCAGTGCTCAACGTTACAGCTTAAAAGACTTGCTTTTTCTGCAGGGAAATGCAGCTGGGGTCCTTCAGGAGAAAAACATTGCAGAGTTCCCACTTCTCTGTACAGATTTTTCTCAGCGGATGAATGGTCTGAATCCTTCTCATGTAGGAGAAGGTGCTGCTTTTGAAAACCTCTACTGACATGTTTTCACATAGCACAGAAATGATGATCCAGAGAACACTGAATTGGACCCACCATTAGCATTCTCCTATTACAGAACATGATGAAATGTCTTGTTTTGTATTTTTCTGTCTTATTTGGAGCAAGAAAATTAACCGAATCCAGCTAAACTATAAAACAAAACTATACCTAAAAATAACTTGTTTTCATTAATTTAGCTGCACATTGGGCAGCTGAATTTTGAACTTGCTCATTTTTTCTTTTTTCTTTTTTAAATTTTTCTGATGTGTAGACAAAGCATTTCATTTAACTATTGTTAAGGAAAAAGGCCTCCAACATAATGCAATGACAATTCAGGAGGATAACTTCTGTGCCCAGTCTATAGGCCACTTACATTCCCTGTCGTTCTGTTTTTCCTGTGCAGTTCTCTCAGTCATAATTCCAGCCCCATTTTTAGACTGAAGTGATAATGATGCTTGTTTTCACATTTTCTATTTTTAGTATATTTAAAGATAATTCTTAAGGTGATAAGAACTGTCAATCTCTTAAATTTAGAATGTATATATTTATCTTTTCATGAAAAGCTGTAGCAAAATTCTGCTAGTAATGCACCAATTATCTTTTGGTATTGGACTATAACATTTCTGACCTAAGATGCTGTGAAACTGGACAATGGCAGTTTAGGTTCAGCTTCACAAAATTATAACTTGAAAACAATGTATGCTGTGTTTTTAATCTAGCACCAATGCTGCAGAGATCCAAATTATCTTAAAAGTCAAGTCCTAATTGTCTATCTACGTCCATATGCAGATTTATTCTATTTTGGGACGTTCATGCACAGAAGTTATTTCCAAGTTTGAAGTGGTTACCCGGTTCTCCTCTGTGAGGAGATTCAGGTGACTGGGAGTTTGGCTTGCACTCCTTTCTACTCTGCCAGGCCATAAGCCAACATTATAAGCTGCATTTTTTACTTTTCTGAGTCATCCAGATAAAAGGAAAAAAACCAGTAAAATTCCCTGCACTGTGCACCACTCAGATAACAAACAGACAAATAAATATAGGCAAAACAACATCAATCTTTATGTATACATTAAAATGAAAGCACAGTCTTTCAGAGCCCATGTGTTTGGTTCCCTTTCCTCCTTGCAACTTTCCCATCCTTACCCTGGTTTTTGCCCTCTAAAAAGCAAGCTACCCTCTCCTCTCTACAGCTGCGGTTGTGGATGCCATTCTTATTTCAGAGAGAGGCTCCCACTCCCTTTCTGCCTCCCCGGTAAGGACAACACTGATGCCCTAAATATTGTTCCTTACAGCTTTCAAACAGGGGGATGGTTCACCTTCTCCATCTAACCCCGGTCTGTCTCCCTCCCCAGCCTGTATCACCATCTTTCCAACATCCAGCAGAGTGGGGGGAACCACCTTTCTTTCTCTAACCTTGTCAAATGGCTTTGTGGGACTCCAGGTGAGTAAAAAAAACCCAGCAGAATGAAGGAATTTCAAAAAGGATGGATGGCTCTGGCAAAACTCTGGGGTGGCGGCGGCAGCGCAGCACCCTGGCAACTGGACGCCGCGGTGCCCCGGCACATCTGCCTTCCCGCCAGACTCTGCCCGCGCCTGTGCCGCCACGAAGGAGCCTGCTGCAAAAGAAGATTGCCACAGGGAATAAAAGAAAAACCTGAGGGATAAAAATGGGATAGCTTCCAATTAAAATTACCATACTGTAATTTTGTTAGTTATCAGTGACAGACTAAAGTACACGGCAGCTTAACTGACAAGAAAATGTCCTTTTGGGCATAATACAGCGTACAGATCTTTGACTTTTTAGCACGCAGTGTCCAGATGGTACTTTTTTTGCTTCATGTTGTGATCAGGAGGCAGAAAGGCCATTTCAGAAACAGTGGCAGTGAAAGCCAGCATAGATCAGAGGCACACGAGGCTGCCTGAATGTACGAGGATGTATCGTATCATTGCAGGTAATCCTCACATGAGGGTATGTACGGTAGGAAGGATATTTTTTAAAGCTATTTGCTGGAGACGCTATCAAGTGCACTTAGAGCAGCAGTTTGTGTAGCTGATGGGAAACCTACCCTGCTGCTGATGAATGCCTGTTAAGACAAGCAACATTTTATTTACAAGATGTAAAGAAAAATGATTGCCGAATAATAAAATGTTCCACCAAATTCCAGCATGCGATATTAACTTAGGAATGCTATTGTATATTAAAAAGTTATGCCCTCTTCATTTTTTCCCGCAGTCTTTACTTTAGAGACGTGCACAATGCGCTCCCCCCCACCCCACAGGAAAGATAATCTTTCTTCTTCAGCGCAGCACAAATCCTGCGGCTAACTCCCCTTGTGAACCTGAGTGGTATTGACATGGGGGTGTAGAGTCAGGCAAAAAACCAGGCATCTTCTGATGAAACACATAAACTACACACATTCAAGAACAAAACAAAAATCTTCTAAAAGCCTGTGTGTAAGATAAGACTGCCTTGGGGGCAGCTCGAACTTGCGGTCTTGGCCATTTACACAGGATTTTACAGAGCCATCTATTACAGTATTCAACAAAAAGAAGTACTTCAAAAAGCTTCCTTTTTTTTTTTTTCAGTTGGAAGTACAATAATTTGTAAGTCAAAATTTGGAAGTGTTCCCAGCTTTTGGCAGTAAAATGATAATACTGGGCATATCATTTTAAAGTGGAATCTCATGGAAGTTAATTCAGACGACAAGGTCACTTTTAGACATTTTTTTCCCTTATGTTTTGGACTGAAAATAATTCCCAAATCCTATTATTTGAAGCAGGGGTACTTACCATAGCAATCCCTGCCTCCCCTGATACACATGCTACCTCTGAGATAGAGTGCCTTAAAAAAAAAAAAAACAAAAACCTCACAAGAATATATACCATGAGCTTCCGAATTTTTTAAGCAAAGAAAAGAAAAAGTTGTACACCAAGCAGTCATATAGTGTACCTTTGTACTGCTTGGTTTTAACACAAACTTTTCAAAAGTGCTAGTTTTCTTCCTTTCTATGAAAACAAACAACTTAGAAGAAAAGAACAAAAAGGATGCTGGGCTCTTTTAATGGCTAAAATGGAGCAGTACCTTTAGTAAAACTGATTTTGCCCCAATGTTTCCTTCTTCTATCTTACACCTCAAGCTTAGGAAGTGATGCCCTCAACCTGTAAGGACTATTTCATTATTATAATTAAAACACAAAACCAAGCCAAACAAACCTAGCAATGTGTTTGTAGGGAATCAGAGGCTTATGAGAAATCCTGATTAAATTACTGCCACCAAAATAAAGAGACGTGCGGCTCAGAGAGATCAACTTATCTCCAGATAAGATTAAATCAACTCACACCGAACTGAGATATCCATGAGAAGTATCATAGGTATAAAATCATACATGTCATGGAAATATCTCTGAGGGGCATTTTTTTTATTATTTATTTACTTTCAGAATAATTTGGTCTGAAAGTGCAAATCTCCAATATTTGAGTAAAGCCTCAAAGCCTGTTTATACCAAGTTTTCCCTAAAACCTTTTCTTCTATTTCTCTCACATTTTCGCTCACATTCTATAAGGTGAACACTGTGATATACTATCAAAATGCATGCTACATTTATCTAGAACAAAGTATAAACATTACCAGTGTGTGTACTTAAGATTCACTTGCTTGCCAAATGGCTTTGTCTCCTTCCTTGGTTATTGTCAGAGGGAAGCACTTTGATTCGAATGACTGGATTCCTCAAGCTCAGGTACTGCTGATAACAGGATTTATGACAAGCTAAAAAGCAAAAAGTGATCAGAGACCCTTTTTAAAATGCCATCACGCTGCTGACTTGAGGCATGAGTTGGAGGCCAGGTGTAAGACCAAACACACACACGGGCAGGGAGCAGGCTGCCTGGACCACGGTGCTCCGATACACAGGCCAAACTCCCGCCAACTTAAAAGCAAATTTGCACACCCACCTGAGAGCACCGTTTGAGGAGGAATATTAAAGATTTAAGTATCACCCCTGTCTTCAAATAAACGCACATTTTTTTTTTCCGTGGAGGGCTATTCCTCTTTTTCTATAGCACCTATTCTATTGAGTAACAAAGCAAACCACAACAAAGTGAGTGAGCAAGCTAATAGCAACAAACCCTTTATTCTTGCAATTGCCCCTAGCATTGTGCCTCGCACTAACTAGCTCCTACTTGCAGCCTCTGCTCTGTTCACTGTTGTTTGCTTCTCCAGAAGCACTTCAGTACATGACAGATAGAACAAAAAGAAGAAAAGTGAATTCAAAACCGCAAGAATCCGGTGGAGAGCATATCTAATGGCCATCTGTATACATGCTTAAAGAAAGCGGAAAAGCACAAGACTAAAAGACACTTTCCGCGCTCTCTGCCATGTGTCATTTACGCATATGAATCCAATGCATCTCCGAGATGATTATCTGGCAGTGTCCTACTAATCTGCTCATCAGTTACAGGACAGACAGGCACATTTTAAGGATATCAGCTCCTCTGCAAGTCCGAGTTAAACTGAAGCCATGAGAGATAGAAGACAAATACATTAAGCCAGTGCAATCCTAAAGGATGATAAAAGCTTTAAGTGATCCAGGAGAGCCCCAGAGCCTAAACTAGTAAACTTCAAAACAGTCTATGTTAAAATAATGAAGTAAAATGTCTCCATTACATATTTTTTTCCTTTAATTTTTTTTCATATTAATACACAACGTGAACACATGCGGTATATTTAACACAACAGTACAGAGGGAAAGAATAACAACTGAGACTAATTCATTTTGATTTCTGCTTTACAAATAAGAGAAAGACTTGGTCTTCCCTGAAAGATTTATGAGGCTTCCCACCATAAAGGAGCCTGGATTACAGCTATGCTTACTTTATAAAATGAAATTCTGCCATTATAGGCAAGAGTTCATGGCTGTAATTATTTCAATGCACTTCCCAGTCAATGTGTCTTGCACAGCTGAGCCAAACCCTCTCTTACATATGCAGGTCATTTCATAAGAAGTGTAAGAGCTTCAACAACTTTGTGTGACCTTGCATTGAATAACACTGGAAAATTGATTTGGCTCTAGCAATAAAAGACCGTCTGCATTATCTGCATTCTAATTATAATTAATATAACCAGGATAACTGCTGTATTATTTACGATTAGAGCTATGGTGAGCACAGTGTAATAATAATCTGCTACATAATTTTTTATTGATCTGATGGCTTTATTGCAGAAAAAACAAAATGCTACACTGCTGTACTACTAAAATTGCCTTTCTAGACATGTCTGTTGAGAGGAAGAATGTTCATTTAACATTTCTTTTATCTCATCAAATTCCCATAGATTTTAATATCAGAGAAAGTATGATGTTTGTTTGCATGCTTGCTTTTTCTTTTTTTTTAATTTTTCATCCCTTGGCAAAACGAAGACAAAATGGACTGATTAACGCACCCATATTTTCCATTGTTCATTTCCTGGGAATCATTCATTCCTTCCATTCAATTCTTTAGCAATTTCAACACATCTCGTTAACAGAACTGGGCTGTACCCCAAGAATGTACAGCTCTCCATTTCAACAGACCACTTATCATTCTATAAAAAAAAGAATATTGAAAAATAATTCAAACTTAACAGAAATAATTTAATTTCTTCTCAAAATACTACGCCATTACTTAGGAGGCTAAATCACTGTTCAATGATCTCACATTTGAACTCCTTTTCCTAAATACTGGTGAAATGGAAATGAAGCTCTTAGTCTGGCAAAACCAGCTGTAAACTGGTGTGTTTTGGCAAGAACCAAATATGGAGTGGGAAACCTCAAGGCAGATTTTGCAATTACGATATAAAATTCAGAACAGGATGGGAAAAAAATAAGACAATGCTTTTCCAGAAAGCAATTATAAAGCTGCAAACTATCTAATATGAAAATAAAATTTCCTGTAAAGTTTATTTTCATAATAAGATACTACCTTTGTTTTCTGATCTTCACTTGATTGCAAGTGAAATAATGAATACCTTGTATAGATGAGCTCATTATTAGACTTCAGAGTTAATATTTACAAGTATGCATCTTGAGAGTTTATTCTTAGAACTTGTTTCCAGCTACATCAAGACAATATCAGAAATTAATTATAATGTAAGACAGAACAAATACCTATCATATATTTATAGGAAATTTATAGATATTCATGATTACATATTATGTTATTAATAATAGGTGTGCTGATGGTATCATCCATGAAAGAAAGATAAATTCCCACTTTCTTATTCTTTCCCTCATGTTTTCATCTTTGCAGTCTGTGCTTCTGGGTGATGTTTTCATGTGTTTCTAACAGCTTCCACACTGCTCCTTTATAGAGTTGATTGCATTTAAGCCCTGCTGATTCCTACCCAATTATGTTATCTTAATATACTATTTTATTGTAATTTTTTAGAAAGAAAAAAAAACAATCAAACAAAATTCTTGCAGCTGTACAGGTATTTAGCTCTCATTTGTACAGCTCTCAAGAGTTATCAATTTAAATTCAGTGATTTGCCATAGAAATACAGGCTTGAAATAACTTGAAATAGCTCCCATTACTAAATCATATGATCACTAGCACAAGGTTTAAACAGATCACTTATTTTCCTCCCTGTGATCACCTGTGACTTCTCCATTCTGTGGTCTCTGCATTTTTTACTCTTCTAACTGCTCCATCTCCAGTAAGTCACAAAACCCCAAGTCTCCCTCCCACAGCACGATGAACAGAACCAGTCTCCTCCTTTCCATCATGAGCACCAGATGTGATGTGCAGAAGGGCACCTTCTAGAGCAAGCACATCAAAGAGCAAGCAGCTAACCACCCCGCCATTTTCTGGTGTTATTACTGCAAAAAATAAATTTGAGATTGAGATCCACGTTAAGTGTTGGTCTACATGTCTGTAAGAAGGCTGGAGATACATGCTTCACCAAAATATTCTACCTGAATGCAATTGAAGGAAATACATAGGTGCTCTATAGGTTGCTTTGGTTTTCTGCATGAGGACTTCCTGTAGAGTAATGTTCTGTTTTATTTTATTTTCCACAGAAGACAAACATGCAAGTGCACTTGCACTTCTGTGAGAGGGACAAAGATGTCCAGTATGGTGGTACTTGGAAAATCCCTTGTTCTCTGATCTTATTCCAGTCTCAGCTGTGAAATGGCAAAATTATGACATGTACAAATGGGATGTTGGGAAAAACAGAGGTCAGAATCATGTCTATAGACTTGACATAGCCTGCCACTTGGGCTAAATCCCAGTTCCACTGATACCAATTTAGGTTTTCCTTCATCAGGCTTTGGCTAGATCTGCTCAGGGATATCCATTTAGGTTGAGCACTGGTTTCAGCGAATTTGGATGGACGCAGGAATGGATCTTCGAACCTGGGATTATTCCAGAGGATTTGCTACAAGATCTGCTTTTATTATGTTCTAATCTACCCATACCAGCACTTTGGGGGGATTGTATGAATACTTCCTTCACTGAGAACATTTGAGTTTTTCTTTGCTTGAAACAGCTTTGTAAAGAAGGCAAGTAGAGTATCTTATGCCTATTTTTCTTATAACAAAACAAAACTGTCTTATGCCTTCAGAATGGAAAGATGCCAAAATTCTTTCTTTCTTCATACAATGTTCTTGAATGTCCGAAAGATTTTTTTTTATTATGTAATATAAAAAAAAAGGGATTATTGAATATTTTATTTTTATTATGTGTGGTCATAGCCTATTATAAATAGAGGCTGGACTTTTCATGACACTTCAATTATTCCTATGTTCAGTGGATTCATTTATAAGAAATAACAGTTCTGTAAACTCATCCTGGCTCTAAAAGTCAAGCTGGGTTCTTTCTATATCACTTATCACTGACTATGGTGTTTCTGAGGACGAAATTAGGTCTTTTTTTAATGACAGCTGTTGAAGGCATTCAATGGCCTGAGTAGGTTTGTACTGATATAGAACTGCTTGGAATTTATTAAACTGTTCGGAGGAGGACACATATGAGTAAAATCCAGTTGACTGTTTCTTAGCTGTATTGAATTCTGCTGCACCATCAGAAATGAGAGAGTAAACTTTTTTCCCCCAGCAAAGCCTACAGACTTAATTGGGTATGTAGACAATAAGGTGATAGATATTATTGTTACAGCTATTCTTCTCAGCAGAGCTATATATTAAATCTGCAGGAGCCTCACAAAACATATATTATCCTTAAATATGTCAAATGAAGCACAAATGCACTATTTTGGTTAGAGTAGGTCTCCTTAATTAAAATTTTATTGTATTTCTGCCCATTTCTTAAGCATTACCTCTGAGGTTACAGCTTTACATAGATAAAGATAAAATTTGGGATACGCTAAAATTTTGGAATCATGGGAGAAATTCAATAAATTGAAAGGTTATCAGCAGTAAAAATGTCTAGCTGTATTTTTAAGAAAGCTGCAAAAAATTCAGTTGACAACTGAAAAGAGTTGAACTCCTCAAAGTTTAGTCTACAGTAAACAGTGATGATTTTGCTTGACTATAGTTAATATAGTAGAATAGAATGATGAACAGGTACGGAAAAAATATATCACCTAAGAATCTTCATTAAGCATGTCCACTAATGCTACATTTTCAAACTGTTTACCTCAGAAAACTGCAGGCTTTTAGTTTATGTTTATTTAAAAAATGTGCTTCAAGTTTTGCTAAGGCCTTATGAAATATGACTCTCATTTCTCCCCATTCTTTCAGCCCATACAGATAGATAAAGGGATGTCGCTGTCAGGATGTAACAGGGATATATTCCACGTGTTACAAGAGAGATATACCACAAAATCTTTCAAAATATGTGTCGTTATTAACAAAAGCTGAGAGCGCAGCCCCATCCTCCCAAGCCCTTCCACCTCAGTTTTTAATGTGAAATCTGTGCTTCATTGGACATTATTGTTCAGAATATTCCCTTCCATTAAAGAAAGACGGTTCTGTATTTTTCTACGCCAAACAGAGAGGCTGCAAAAATAAAAATTACTGTGATGTCTCCTTGTAAATGTAGCCTATGGAAAAGATGTTTCTGGACAAACAGCAGCAGTAGCAAGGTAGAAACACCTATCTCCTTCGGCCCCGTTGCTTAGCTGACGGCTGAACTTCAAAGCCTACTTTTGGACTATTTAAAATGCTAATATGATTAATAACAGGGAATTACTTTTTTACACCAAACTACACAAGGAAATTAAATTTAAAAAACCCCATGCTAATGCACTGTAAAGGTTGCAGTTACAAATCACAGATCTGTTCATGGATATTTCATGAGCAGAAAAAAGGCTAAATTTGTCAGATAAATTATTCATTGTGAATTATTTGCTCAGCTCTATGCTTCGCATGTGTACTGTATTTACAAATTTAACAGGGATTCTGGTGGTACCTCAGAAAGAAGCACAGTGCAAATTCTGCAGATTCCGCTGCAATTTCCAATTTGTCTCACCGTATGTGTTCTGCGGGTGAAATTCAACCCTCCCACACAATAGCTGGTTACCAAGGCTTTCCACGCTGTTATGAAACGCCCCCCCCCTTCTCGAACGCAGGCTGGACTAGCAGCCACGGTCGCCTTCTCTCCCCTAGGGTGGGCGTGAAAGCCACCCGATGTGGGCAAAGAAAGGGGTTCCAGCAATTTTTTGAAAAGGCGGGAGGTTAAACTTGCTTTTGGGGCTCTGTCATCTCTGACACTGGCTGGCGGGAGGCTATGCAATGTGGCGCAGTGGGACAGAGGTGTGCAGCCGCCTGCTCTCCTCGCCCCACAGCCTCTCCAAAAGGTGTGCGAACACCTCGCTTGGTGGCAAAGCATCCCCCAACTACTGCTTGTTTAAGCTCATGCCAACCTTGGTCTTCAATGCATTTTAAGTAAAGAGACAATGTGCTAAGTCCTGTTGATTCTGACGAAGCAAAATGAGAGATTTGATGTTAAGATGGCAGAGAAAACCTGAAAACCCTCACTGTACAACACAGTGATTCCTCCAGCAAATGACTCCGGAGAGAGAAGTAAAATCCCTCTGAGCAAATACAACAACATGAGCATTAAATCACAAAACAAACAAACAAACAGTTTCTGTCACAGACCAGGTCAAATCTCTTCAATATCTTAAGAGAAAACAAGTGGAACAGTATTTTACAGGAGAAAATTAAAATATGCTCTAACACATAATTGTACACGATTGGCAAGAGTGGAATTTTTAACGAAGGGCAGACAGCGCTTTTAGGGCTAACTAAATGTCTTTTGCTTTAGCAGGGATGCAGAGTCAAGGCGGGGAGATGATTTGGCAATATGTTGACTGCACGCTTTTATCCTTTTGGCTGCTTAAGTTCTAGCAGAAGTAACTTGAACAGGACTACAGTTTAATACACTAAGGCTTACACAGAAGGTATTATTTTCTCTTTGACAGGGTCCAGTGCTATTTTTACACTGTTTGATAGAGAGCCGCTGTTGGGCCTCGGGGAAGGAATTCTTTAAGCAGGGCTTGCCTAGCTGCAGCTTTCTCCCTCCTGCCACTTTAGCCACCTTCTCCAACATAGGAAACGCCTGGCTCTCCTTTTTCTTTAAAAAATACACGTTGTTAACTATCTCTTCGGTAATCCGCCTAAGAAACCCCGGCTTGTTTGTGCGGGACGCCTAACTCCGACCCCAGCCGCTCTGTTTGTTAGTCCCTTCCTCCCCACTCCAGCGCCCAGCCTCCCTGCCTCCTCAATCACATGTGTTGTTTCTCATTTAAATGAACAGTTGGATTCTTTTATTTCTTACAAGTGCTGGATTCGCCTTATCGCCCTCATTCCTTTGGGGGTTGCCAATTGGTTTTATCCACGGATGTATCATTTCTCATGCTTCCCTTTTTTCTTACAAAGAGAAAGAACCACTTCGTCAACAAGCCTCTCTGGAGTGGAAGATTAAAAACCTAGACATCACCTACCTTGCAGCGCTACTCCCAACTGGGTTGTGTAAAACTCAATTAAACTTGTCCCCATTGAATACTGCATTACAGTACATTAAACAGAAAATTCTTCAAGCGTGATGACAAAGCTTGAAACCTTGCCTCAAAGCTGTTCCTTGTAGCTTTCTTTAACATTTCAGTCTTTATGGTGCAAGTCTCCCGTTGACACAACTTTAGTCCAGCTATGAAAAATCACAGAGCCCCACAGGGATTAAAAGAAAAAGAGGAGGAGGGAAAAAAAAAAAAAAGATAAAAAAAAAAGAAAACCCTGTCAAAGCCGGTTTTGGCACTTTCCTTAGTGCATCTATTGAAACTATATCGCCAGCAGACTAGAACCTGAGAAGTATTAGAGAGACCTATGAACAGTCTGACAATTTAGAGTAATGCTACGTTTGCTCCATTCGGTTGCTTTTATACATTTTCTTTCCTCAAAGACAAACAGGTATTCCCAGTCTCCTCCAATTAAAAAAAGTTACATAATGCCTTAAGATTAGACCAAAATATGAATTTAGAAAGGGTACAATTCTGAAAAAAAAAAGTCAAGCCAAGGATTACAACCTCCTTCCAAATCCAAATGTCAGTGCTTTCTGAGGAAATATGAATTGAATACAGAGCCATACCTCACTGTGACATAAATGAAATATCAAAAAGTTGCTGCTAATATTTCAAGTCCTAGTTTATTCTCTTTATGAAACAATGATAACAAGTTTACCTCAAATTTGTTTCTACCTGAGCTCACACTACCTCTCCAACTAATGACTGGAAAGATTTCAAATTCTAAGCAACTCCGAGTGAGTTGTCCATGGGATAAGAAAGTATTTTATATTAAAATATCCCAAAGGAAGAGTTATGTATATTGAAAAATGAAAAAAAAATAGAGTATCAAATACATTTAGAAAAATTTCCACTTTTCTTACATAAACCTAATGAGATATAGCCATGTTACATGTCAGCACCTCCAAGTATATTCAAGAGTTATCAAAAGCCTGGCTGACTGAGTAGTTACATTTCAGCAATTCATCAATATACTTCCAAATAAACTTTTTTTCTCTTGAGTCTTTATAGTGATAGATGTAAAGAGACAAACTGAGCATCCAAATCTTTCCTAAATAATAAGGCTTGAAATGTTTACTTCTTACCTTCTGCCTTAAAAAGCTGCATACCGTTGCTGCACATGTTACAAAGCATTTTAGAAACACTTCCAGTAAGAAAAAAATTCCTGCATTTCAGCCACGAATGCTATAAATCATGCATTCACTATTTGGGCTGTTCAGACACAAGGAGTCCTATATGATATTTTCTCTTTCTTGTGTACTATTACTTTAGTTTAGACAAAATATTCTGAGTAGATAATAGAAAAAGATTTTGAAGATGCAATATGCACGCTATTGCTCTGCAAAGCTTATTTATTAGCCCAGCTATGTGTAGTTAAGTGCTAGATTATCACAGATAGACCACTATATAAGCTCCAAAAAAGAATGATGTATCCCATTATCAAAAGCGAACAAAGGCGAATGTAATTAAGCAACTCACATATTATCAAAACGTTGGGACTCAATTACTTCTGGCAGTTCCTTTTCATCTCCTGAACTCTACGTAAAGTCCTGCGTGGCTTCTCTCTAGTGTTTTAATTTGCTACAGAGTCCTGCTGGTAATGCAATATTTAGGATCTATGATGAAGGGATGTTAGGGGACTTCTAAGTCCCTGCTGATGACTTACTCTGTCTGGTGACGATTTCTTCTGTCTCTGGAGGTCAGAGTTCAGTATTTTTAAGTACTTACACTTATGGTATAGTATACAGGCTAGAAAGGACTACTCAGAGACTTGGTTCATCCTTTTTTGGATATTCCCTCTACGCATCTGAATTTTTGCCGACTAGGAAAATGAGGAAAGAAATGAGAACAATGAACGAGGAAAATTATGGGATGGCTCTTTAGTCCACTACACCCATTTTGTACCAGCAGATGCCAATGAAGATAACAGACTGTGATGCAAAAAAAAAAAAAGATAATGCACCAATCAAATGCTATATACTGAAAATATTTTAAGTATCCCAAAACCTTAACAGCTGTTCCCTGTGTTAAGGATATAGTCTAACTGATCAGGGCTATGGAAAAAGTCTGTTTTCCACAGAAACAATAATTATGCCAGGATAAAGCAAAATAATATAGTAACCTTACAAGAATATTGAGTTTAAAACTCTAAGTTGTCAGTAACAATATCAAAGAAAAGCAAGATTGTTTCCTAAGTAAAACGGAATTATTTTTCCTTGGAGTAGAGTTTTTTCTTCTTTTTCTTAAGCTTAACAAATATTAACTCATTTTCATCAGAGATGCCATATGAAAATAAATAATTGGAAAAGGAACAGTGCACACTTTTTATCATGCTCAGCTGGGTGTATGTGCCTATTAGCTAATTTTGGGGGGCTATAGCTAACAAATTCATTGCAGTATGAATCACAGGCAACCCTTTACCGGGATCTGACAAGTTGCTACTACGTAAAAGTGACACAGTTGATAAATCACGTGTTTGATTCGTGGTATATAGCTAAAATCCGATCGGACCACTTCCAAACCACAGAATTAGATTCAGATTTACTGTTAAAAACTGCAAGCTGTTTCTTTTTCCCCAGTAGCCAACGTTATTAGTAATAGTGGCTAGGATCTGCCAATTGCAAATGCAAATTGACCCAACTTAGCTCCTGAAAGACAGAAGGTAAAGAAACAAAGAAAAATAAAGAGTGCGGCCAGATATTAAAGGTAGACTGTCAGGCTAACGTGCTAAAAGGAAACCTCAGCTAATCAGCTCTTGATTCTCCTGTAACACTAACGTCCCAGAGACAACACAAGGGACGTGGCACAGCCATACAAGACTGACACACAAAAATAGCAGTCCCGAACCTCAGACTTTCTTTCGATATCTTCAGCTGAGAGACCAACTCTTAGATCTCCCCTGTACAAGTTTAACAGCCTAAAAGAGTCCCATTTCAAGAAAATGCTCTTGTTAGGGAAAGTACTTCTCCATGGGTGCTTTTGGAGACTCCTTTGACTCAGGAACTGAATTCTCTCTGAACAGCTATACCTTTGAGTATTCAACCATTCACATGTTTAGACATTGCAATGATTAGCAACACACAACAAAAATCCAAGTGCTAAAACCAGGATCATGCTTCACTTTGCTGAATATGTACATATGTTCTGAAAGAGAAGAAGTTCATATATCAGCTCATCACTTTTTTGGAACCTTCTAGCTGAATATATTAAAGGGTTTTATTTAGATGTAATTGATCTGATTTTTTTTTTTTTCTGTTTAATGTCACTTAGGAGCATTTTTATAAAGGAGAGGAATGGTGTTTTGGAAAGAACAATTTTTACGATTCTGTGTGTCAGTATTTAAATATGTAAAAAAAATCCAAGTTGCTCAGTGTCCAACGATCATCCATTTATTATGTTAAGTCCTAGATTACAAAATTAAGATCAAACCAAAAAAAAAGAATGCAGAATGTTGCTTGCTCCTTTTACATACATTTTGGTAGGACAAAATGAAGAGAAAATAAGTAATGAATTGTAATGAGTATATCAGAAAGACAGAGCAGTTCCACACTTATATAAAGCTGATGATCATACCATGGTGAGTCAGAAAATTGTCGTGTCTCACGCGTTACGGTGCAGTGGATGTAATTGAGAAATAGCTTGCGTGTACAAAACTAGCATTCTCTCCTTGACTCACTGCAAAGCTTATGACATTTAGGGATTTACATAGAAAGTACACAGAAAGAGAAAACTTTATTCATAAAGAGTTGATCTCAGCAGATCTTCTGAGAGAGTGCAAAGGGCCAAAAATGGCTTCCATGAAAGCAACAAAATCGGTTCATTCTTTAAACCACTACTAAAATTTCAACTTTTTCCCTAACTTAGCTAGTTAAACCCAAATAAAATATATAATACTTTGCATCACAAAATAACTTTCTTAGAAAATTGCTCCTGGACCACTGGTCCACGAAAGACTCTCAGGATGGAGTTCTGAACATATAGCCAACACTTATTTAGCCCTAAATAATTTCTACTTTAGGAGGGAATGGAAGATAAAAGTCTTGAAGTCATACTTCAGGCTACACTTTCCACCAAAGTAAGCCACTGAAAAATATCATTGTTTGTGATTTTATACTTCATTTGCTCCAATGATAAATATAATTTAATTGAACCTTAATCATAAAACTGGCTTAGACTTAGAAATCTGTCAGTCTTATTTTAAATTTTCATTTAATTGTAACTTGAAAATGTATTTAAACCTCACATAATTTAAATCCATTAAAATGCATATGCAGCCACCATAAAAGCAAGCCTGTTCACATTTAAAAGAACACTTTATTAATAGAAGATGCATAGTGATCACTTGATGCCACCCCTCTCATTTCCAAGTGTAAAACAGTTCCCTTTCATCTCATACTTTAAGTTCAATCGCCCATCTTATAATATCAGCAAACATTTTGGCTGCCCAAAGACACAGTTGTCTCCCTTACATCTCAGATGCTTCCGTTCCTATGTATCTGAACATTTGTTTCAGCTAACAGACTAACCGCAACACTTCGTCTCAGTTTCTGAGTTGAAAGTTAGGGCATACTGGTCAGTTCCCATTAGCCCACTGATTCTTGGTTTTCTCAAAAATGTCTTTCATTTGTTCAGATCTTGAATAATTTGTGCACTGTCCATACTGCTCAATATGGTTCTACCTCATTATTTTACATATTCAATTGTAAAAGCAAATTTTCAGTTTGTAAGTGTTTCTATATCACCACTATAAAAAACAAGAATTCTCCATTCACCAAAATAATGTTATATTCTATGTTCTTCTGTTTTTTAAATAAGAAGTTACAATGGTTACTAAACCCATTTGATTAAGTCTGAATACACCTCTTTTCTAACTTTTCAATATTCTTTTTACATTGGTTTGCACTCCCTAAAATGTATTTTTCCCTATGTCATCTTCTACTTTCACCACTTTATTGCAAAACTAGCATTCTTCTGGAATTTATAAAGCTACTACTAGAGCTTTTCTCAAGTCTTAACAATGCTAGCTAGGGCTTATTCTTTCTATCTTCTAAACTGTTTTCCAAAAAAATATTTCCTATCAACCATTCTTAACCTGTGATAGTATAATTGTTCAGAATAGCTGAAGTTGTCTATGCAGAAGTATATATTGTAGCTACAGGAAGAGATTTCAGAATCTTCTGGGGTTTGAATGAAACACTAACTGAGGTCTGAGTTATTTTTATATATATATATATATATATGCACATATGTATGCCTGTATGCATATATATATGCCTGCATACTATGATATTATCACAGGAAATTGTCTTACAGGCAATTTCTTCTCCCGCAACAACCCTTGGTTCTGCATGCCACCGCCTGATTCAGGCATGTGCATCACTACTCAGTCACAGAACATCTTTACTAAATCTGCCTCAGCATCACAACTTGCTTCAAATATCACACTGCAGGCACACTCTAGCATGGATTTCTGTTTGACAGCATCACATTGCCCCACACGCCCTGATGGAATGAAACTCAAACAAGAAAGAAATAATCTAATCTGAAACAGTTTTAAATTTTTTTTCCTCTTCTTTTTGTAACCCTAAAAGAAATTATGTTTTAAGAAAGATGCTAAGATCTCTCCTTGTCTGCAGTAACAATCGTTCATTCCTGAAATATCAGACACAGACTGAAGCAGGTTGCAACTTCTCCATGCTTTCCTCAGTTCTCCTCAAGAGCAGACTAACATGGTGGGAAGGCTGAGAGGTGCCCCAGCGAGGGAAGGGCAGCTGCAAGCGGGAGCATCCTGCCTTATTTGCAAGGGGGGCTGCAACAAGGGACTCCCATATTTTGCTCTATGCTGGAGTTCTTTCCCTAACCTCTACTCTCCCTCCTCCCCATTTTACTGCAATTTACTTCATAATCTGCCCTAAACAACAGGGTGGAGGTGCCACTGCATTAGGAAAAATGAATGTGGTCTGCGTCAGTGCAGATGACATCGTGGCCTGAGCACCACGATGTCCTGCTGTGAAGTCTTGCTCCTTCGGGCCTCTGTCTGCAGTAGGGAGCAGTGCTGGAATGCCACGGGAGGAGGAGAGAAATGCTGACAGTGATCTTTGGATCAGAGAGTACACAGATTGATCCCCAGGATCAATAAAGAGGTCAGGATTCAGTCACATATGAGCTCTGGCTACAGCTCTTAGGAAATTCTGGAAGACAATGGAGGGACATGTATGGATGGATGTGACTCAGGGTTACATCTTGATTCCAGTTTCTGTTTAAGGAAACCTACACACCAAAAGAGCCTTTCCAATTGCTTTCAGCTTTGAATCCATTTTTGAGAGGATAAACCAAATCTCAGTGTGCTCAAGACTGAAACAGGAATGATTTGTTTCTTTTAATACACGTATTGTTTTTATACTCCTCTCATGTCAAGAAATTTCTTTAAGCTCCTAAATTAACAATGAAACAAAAATAATCATGGATTGCTTTTAAAAGGAACACAGATGCTAAGTATTATCATTAAATAAATTAGGCAGGATCCAAAACACGGCTAGGGGTTTGCAAGAGAGCACTGCTGGCTGTGCCACTGCCTGTGTAAGCAAGCACAGCCAGCACCTGCTGGTGCCTCCAGAGGAACAAGAATATGAGCTCAGGGACCTCATAAGGAATCCCTGGCTTGCAAGGTCAATTAAGTGGCCAAGAGACACGTGAATTCCACCTGTGGTGCAATAATAACAGCCTTGCTTGTAAGCAGCTAGAGACAAAACACATCCGGCAGGATCCTTACCCTGCGTTCCAGGCGGTCCAGCTCTACAGCCCACGGGGACATCACGGCTGTACGTCACAGAGGTTTTCCTGGGAGCCTGGCACCTTGAATGCTATGCAAGAGTCTTCCCTGAATTATTATCATCAGGCTTAATCCATTTAGAGGTAAGGGGCACAGAAATCTCACACCATTCTGTCAGTTATACACAGAAGCACCTCAAATGGGGGAAGAAGATATTTTTACAATTTTTTAGCTTTTGCTTTTATGTGGTGCACCATTTGTTTGTCTTGTATCACAAATATGCAGTAGGAGTATTTGGCAGGAATCACTATAAAACAGGCTGCAGATGAATCCAGCCCTGTTTTCTCCCATACAGACATTTTATACTCAGCACCAATGGAGCTGCCTGAAAAGAAAGACCAAGGTTTGATTTTAGGCTTCTAGGTCATGGTTTCACCTTGACAACAGCTCTTTCATTTCAAGCAGTAACATTTGCCAGGATCACTAAGGTGTTTTCATTTTTGTCAAGAAGTGTAGGAAAAAAAAAAACAGTATGAAAAAATGATAAATCTTAATTCACAAGCTGCAGGACTATCTCTGTGTCTCCAGCACAAAACTTCAAATCCAATCCAGGACCTGGATGTGTATTAGAAGGCTGCAGATTTAAACCTTGTCCACCATGATCAAACTGGATTTATGGAGCATCATAACTCTCCAGACACCATACAGCAGCTTATTAATTTAATAGACTCCTGTCCATTCCATGATGTTCCTGCCCTGACAGTCTCTCAAGATAAGGCGAAAGCCTTTTGACAGGACAGAGTGCATATATATTTTCTTCTGTTTTCTTGTGGATGGGGTTGTCGACAACTTGAAATGTGTGGCTCAGCAAATTTGGGGGCTTTTTTTCTTCCCTTTTGCTTTGTAGGGAAGATGACAGAGGTAACGCTACCATAAACCACAGAGGTTACAAGGTTTACTGCAATTCTCAGTATTTATTTAGCATAATGGATTGAAAAAAAAAATTAATTACAAAGAAAATAAAACACATTTAGCATCTATGTCTTATCCTGAAAATAATGACAACATTTTTCTTAAAATTATTTCTAAATGACTGATTCTATTGCAATTGACTTGGAAAAATGAGGGACAAATGCATATCTTGAAAAAAAAAATCTCTACATGATGTTTGCTTTTATTTCTGCCAGTGGTCTGAATGGTTGAAGCAATATTACTTTTCACATGGTTCCAGTGTGAAGCACAGACTGGGCTGCTTTTCCATCCTGAACATGTTCTCATAGGTGAGTGTTAGACTCAGTTTACAGCTTTTTATAGTTTCAGTCCAAAATATATAATTCTGTGCATATCATGTTAGTATTCTGCCTATTTCCTTGACTCTTCAAACGAAAAAGAATTCCAATTTCAAACTACGAAATAAACTACATAATAAACGATAAGAAGAACACAAGGAAAAAACCCAAATCAACATACAGACGAGAACAACCTAAAAGAAGAGGAGGCTCCGGGGAGACCTGATAGCGGTCTTCCAATACCTCAAGGGGGCCTACAGGAAAGATGGGGAGAAGCTGTTCAGTAGGGCCTGTTGTGATAGAACAAGGGGTAATGGGTTTAAATTAGAAGGAGGTAGGTTTAGATTAGATATTAGAAAAAAATTTTTTACAATGACAGTTGTAGAGCACTGGAACAGGTTGCCCAGAGAGGTGGTGGACGCCCCGTCCCTGGAATCGTTCAAGGCCAGGCTGGATGGGGCTCTGAGCAACCTGATCTAGTCAGGGATGTCCCTGCTTCTTGCAGGGGTGTTGGACTAGATGACCTTTGAAGGTCCCTTCCAACTCTAACTATTCTATGATTCTATGATTCTATGAAAAATATCACTTGGCTGCTATGTAAATGAAATGCACTAATAATGAACAAAAGCATTTTCATACTGAAAGTAGAAATACGGCTGTATCCCTGCATTTCTTGTCATCTTCCCTTTATTATCTACATGCTTAGAATTTAGAGGGCATGTAATATTTCACTGTATGCTATTATATGCATATTATACTAATTCCATAAAGATGCATAAAATAGCCTTTTTCTTGTAGATAATTGAGACCATATACAAGGCCCTGACCTCTGAACTCCCTAAAGCAGAAAATCCCCCACTGGATCTATTTGCATAGGCAAAACCTAAAAATAAGGAAGAAATGCAATCCTGCTTTGTGAGTTCTTTGAAGCTGAATTGCATCTGAATTAAGTCCACAACACTGTGTCTGCCATGAGCAAGCAATAAATATCACTAGTCACGGGGAAAAAATATTTTCTCCTTCTGTGGCCAGGGAGAAAAGTAGCAGAACTGATTTGCAATAGTTCCATTTGCAACAGTGCCATTAGGCATCGTCTCTTCTCAACACCCTTGCAAAACCAAACGTGAATGGTGCCGTATACTTGCCTACCGATCATGCCTTTATGTCCATATCCATGACACTTTCTTCCAACGACTGTGAAGGTTTGTTTGTTGCCCTTGTAGAGATATTATTTTATGTAAGCATTATACACACAATCATACTTCTCTTGAGAGAGAGAATACTTGAGAAGTATTTTGCAACTTTTCAGTGTTGTGGAAAAAGAAATATAAAACAAGCTCTTTCATAGACCTATGATATTAGGATAAGCATCGTAGGCATTTTGTTAAAAACTCAGATTTTGTGTCAGTGGATACAAAGAATGAACAAAAACTTGTAGCACCACCAAAGTCTTCAGTACATTGTTTACCTGACAGAGCATCCAGACGGACAGCAGATACTGCAGTTTTCTGGCTGTCCACATGGAACAGACTGAGTAAATTCCCTCAATTTGCTTTTAATAGTATGTGGAAAGAAGCCCCTTGCAATCTAAAATATATGCCCCAAGTTAAACTTTGGTCTATTAAACAACTTGTTCTCTGACCCAAACCAAAATATACTTGTGTTCTAATATTTAAACCCCTTATGCTATTTGACTTGTGTCTCATTAGGGTCTCTGATGTTCTGTGTCTGTGGCGCAACGTACCATTACACTGCCTGAAGTTGGAATGGAAGAAACAGGATTTGCTAGCTGCACACTCATTTCCTGGGGAAAACATGGTATCAAGGATCTCATAGAACACTTAAGAAAAGTAATCCTCTGTCATTAAAGAAAAATGTAAGAGCCCTTCTGTTGCGACAAATTACTTTTCCTATATTTTAAAAGCTAAACTGTTTACATTAGCAAAATTAATTAAAAATTGCTTTCAGTTCATACTAGTAATTTCATGTAACCATTTTGCAGCATTTGTATCTTCAACGCCTGGCACATACATCAGTTAAACAGCTCATCCCAGCTCTAGTGAAGCTCGGTGCACAATTGCGTATGCAGGCCCTTATTTTGAGCCGCGCACGGGGCAGCGCAGCCGGGGAAGCACCAGCAGAGCTGAGCGCAGGCCTTGCTTCCAGCCCCGACTCCTGCTCTGCCCTCTCCTCTGTGCCGCCTCTCCTGCAGTTTCTATTTATAAATTAGCTACATGACACAGTTTCAGCGTGGGCAGCTGTCATTTTAACTAATCTCATCCTGTAAATCCACCCTAGCAGGCTTGTTCTCTATTGTGATTGGAGAATAGACTTTTTTGGGCTGCTTTCAAAAGCAGCATCTGTTTGAGCAAGCACCCATCCCTTAGCTGTGCCGAGAAGCACTCCCCCGAATTTCCCCCTCCCCCGGGTTTTGTGTTCACCAAACGAAAATGACAATTCTCGGATCTTACCCTTAGGCAACATCCTCCCTGGCCAGGATTGTGTTAGAGTTGCTCAGTGGGCACTGACTGCGATTTTACTTAGGGAGGGATGGATGCTTTTTATGGCATTTGATGTCATGTGTCCGCACCACCAGGACAATTAGCAGAACCATCCTGCGGAATTACTTATGAAGGTGTCACGTGGTGCTGGTGGAACCGCGCTGGGGTGAGGACATTTTTTTTTCTCCTCCCGCATCCTCTCAGAAATAACGAGGGGCATAAACTACTCAGTGAGGCCAGGCAGAGGAGGAAATAACATCAGTAAATCACTAATGGAAATGCAAAACCAACCACCGCCTCACGCGAAATGAGATGACGGACGGCTTGAGAAGCGCCCGAGTCGCTGCTGGTGGCCAGCTCCTTTTTGGCAGCTGTCTCCGACCACGTCCCGCCACCTTGTCCCCCAGCACCCAGCCCTCTCCCTCCAAAGGGCAGCCTGAAAAGCAGCCATTTTCTGATTCAGGGTTTGTGGGAGAAGACGCACCCTGCAGCTGCACCTGGCCGGGCAGTGTGCTCGGTGGTACACAACGCAGCCCACCCGGCCCACATGCACGTTAAACATGTTGGTTTTCCTGCACAGAGTTATCCTGTGGTGCTCTGCAATCAATTACTGTTATACCACCATCATTAATAATTTTCTTAATGAAAATGATTCTGTTGATCTCCGTTGTATTTTAATTATCAGAGTTAAGCATAATTACACTGCAGCTCTGAGCTGGCATGTAGACTCCTTTAGGGCGCAATTTTGTTTTAACACACTGATAATGTAATTTTACATTGTGTCAGTTGTTTAGTTATTATCCAGTCGTACAATTCCGCTGTATTCCTGATAACAGATAATAACCTTAGCACCTCCTATATCCTGAAGTCATTTAAAAAGCAATATTGGAATTTCACAACTAGCTAACTTAATCGCCTTATGATTTTATAATTCCCACAGCTAAATATTTGTACAGACACCCTGTTTTAACAATGCCACTAAACATACGGTATCCATACATTTCACACAAATGGCTTAAATAACATCTAGAAAAATGTCTGTTACATGAGCATAGTTTTCAGTCTGTGTGACTGTACTTTTTACATTGTTTCTATTCTATTCCACCACAATTCTTTTAAAAAAATCCCTTATAGTCCCACTGGAAGATTTGCAGTTAATACCTCAGCCCCTTCCTGGGTTGTGGGGGGACTCCTACCCCTGGTTTTAGAGATTTACCAGGTCTGGTCCACAACTCTGTTAGGCACGAATGCCTCTCAAGTACGCTGTGTTGCGATGAACATACAGTTCATGCATTAATACTTTCCATCAATGTATCTTGCTTGAACTGCTGAAACTCTGTAGTTGTTTTTTTGGAAAGAATGTAATTGTAATTCTAGATAAAGTACAACTCCTAAAATCTAAAATTTCAGTTACTGAAACATGATGTAATTTTGACGTAGATATTAAAATAAAAAGAGTATGGATTTTAAATGTAATTACAGTTGTAAAAGTTCCCTTTCAAAAAGACCAGAATGGGATAATGACCAGCCATGAGTAGCCAGCTTGTATCAGAGCTTGTAAAAAGGGATGCGAACGAACTGTTTCTCCCTTTTCTAATTTGTCCTAGTATTGGGGAAATGTAGTTATAAAAATACAGATAGAAATAAGTGATCTTAGACTAAATAGAATTAATTTCACATACTGAATAGTTATTTCCTAGCTATTCACTCTGAATGTACTCCGGTGTATGATTTTAAATAACTGGTTTCTTAATCTATAAATTTATATAGAAGACAAATTGTGATTCCACTGCAGAAACTTAGCAATATAATCCTATATATGTACGTCATATATGTAACATGCATACACGCACACAGATTTTTTGTGTTTGCTTGCCTAGGGAAAATATTTTGTGGAGAGTTTTGAAGGCAAAGAGGGAGTTAGCTGGCCAGCTCTGATTCCATTTCAATAGCAGCGACATGCCAGACTCCTCTCCCTGTGATTATTCCGTATGCAACACATGGCCGACCACGGTGCCCATAGCTTCTAGTGAACTGGAAGTCAGGCTGACATTCCTTTGCTCTCCTGAAAGATGTGAGGAAAATTCTGCTCTCAAAGATGTCACTGCAATAAGCTAAAAGGAAATAAGGCATGCGCTTCTGAGTCAGCAACTGATCAACCAGTACCATGTACTGCCAGCCAATTTCAAACTTATTTTCCTCTTAGAAATATGCCAATTTACTCCACTCATCTCATCTTGGGTATAGTACGGAAAACAGCTCCCAGGTGACCAAATCTGCTACATGTACAATTCCACACATTTGTTCAGCTAATTGCTTTCAGAAATACAATGCATTGCTAAGCAAACTAACAAAATTATACACATGCAACTACAACATAACATCAAATTACAACTACATGCCAGCTGACACCGTTTCATTAGAAGTAATGGCACTATAGGAGACAGAAAGCTAACACAAATCAAGGCAATGTAATCTGGAATGATGAGATACAAATTGAAGGAAGAAACATTATTCTATTTATTTATTTTACCATCTTCTATTTGACATTGTTTTGTGATCCAAGCCAATTAATCTGCCTAGTACAAAAATCCCAGCAGAGCTCAAGGCAAGTGTAGGTGCTTAATGAATGACAGAGCAGGCGACTCAAAGCACAAAGAGATGAACAGCATGCAGTGAAGGTAAAGCCTATCTACAACTTATTTTTCTCATTAGCTTAGGGAAGCAGCAGGTTTTTAACGTACATTTATAAATCAGGGCTCAAATTTATCCTCAACTTTAGTTATAATACGCATCTGCAGTGGAGATAACAGAATCCACTTTGGGCATTGTAGGACTGTCTCGCAATACCTTTGTAACCAAGTACTAAAATAATCAGCATCATCAGTGAAACAAAATCCAGCATGTTTAAATGAAAAGACTAATGTTTTGGGCTACTCAGATGGCACCAAACTGAAGAAAGTTTCTGATATTTGAAAAAAAAATCTTATTTCAATAGATTCAATCACGCAGATAGCACTGAAACTGCCTAATGAATTAGTTAGTGTTTGTAAAGTACTCTGAAGATGAAAAGTCTTACTGGTATAGATGTGCTAAGCATTATTATAATTACAGAAAGAATGTAATACTTGATAAGACATCATCCAATGGGAATTTGCAGAAGCTATATTTTGGAGTTAAAGTAATTTCCCATTGCATTAAACAGTTGTTGCAGAAAAGTTTGCCTGCGAGTATTCAACACTACGAACAGCAAACTGCAGCTCTGGATTCACAAGAAAAGCTTCACTGTATTACTCAGAGCGCTTTGCTGCTTCTTTCACTTGGGCAGCAATCAGCAAGCTGCAAAGGAAGGGCAGCTCAACTCTTTTTAGATCTGAGCCCAGCTCTCTAATACTGCAGGTGTTTCAGGTGGCAGAATGAACGTGTTGGCATTCTGTAATTATAATAAAAAGAATTTATAAGACCCTGGTGTGCAACTCATTTTTAACATGCAAATTCCCTGTTTTCAGCGTTTCAACTTTCAAAGGCTCGTGGCAGTTTAAAAGCAATCCTCTTATAAGTGTATAAATTGCAATGATTATAGGAACAAGTTGTAATTGTTTCTAGTAAGTTTTTAGGAGTCTTTGATGTTATGATTAGTGTTTTGTATGTTAATATATTGATATGGGTGCTTATTTGCCTGGATGCTTGTATGCTGAAATGGTCACTAGGTTGCCTCAGCAAACAAATCTTTGATCTCAGTAGGTCTGTTTGGTTAGAAATAAAACCTAAAAGAAATTAAACAAGAACAGTGCATGTTCTGAAGTATTCACAAAGTGCTGAGATTGGTGATTGAAATACAAGGAAAGAAAGTCACAGTTTTGCAAACTGATCTTTAGGGGCAATGCTAAAAACTGCTACGCTAAATAAGTTATTCTGTGTATTCAAGTGGTGTGGGTTTTTTTTAACATACTATAATGTTACAAAGCTTTCACAATGACTGACCAAACAGCGTGGTGCGTAGTCCATGGCGCTATGGACTGAACACAAGGCCCTTTGGGTTGGTTCAAGACCCAAGGCACAAGCCTTTGCATCTTGAACCAATGTAGCTGTTAGATGTGGTGGGTTAGACAGAGCATGTTTGGGGGCCCTCGTAAGAACTCATACTGACTTGAGCAAATCTGACAATTCACATAAGACGGAAATGATACGCATTGCCACTAGCCAATACATTCCAGTGAAGCATCATCACGTTATGCCACTACACAGAGACTGGAATGTCAGAGGTGACAACTCTGAAATCCAGTTCGTTATCTTCTGTTGCCATGCTGACATTAAGTCTTATCATAGCCCAATCAAGTTCGCATTCTTCTTATAAAACCAGATTTCAGTTAGTAGTCTACAATGTAATGTAACATGGAGAAATGCTATCCAGTATGTCCAATAAAATGTCAGAAAGAATTCACCTATTTAAAGTGTATAGATTTTACTGATGTTTCCCAAGAGGCACTGACTCTCAGAGAGAAATGGATGGTATGTCTTATGCCAGATGATATCCTCCTGTGTTTATAAAGCATTTAGTACACTACAGACCCCATGGCGGGGTTTTCTGTCATTAAAAGAAAAAAATAAAAGGCAAAACCAGAACACAGTAGGAAAATGGGAATGAAAACTGTTCCACCTTAAAGGAAAACAAACTGCTTAGTTTTCCTATTACGCAACAGGTATATTTTTATCACAGTAGCTTACACAAGAAAGTAGAGAAGAAAAAATCAGCTTGTGTTTACCTTTGCTGTACACAATGCAGTTGTTTTTGTTGTCTTCTACTCCTTGCCAAGTCACATCCAGCAACCACTTGGGGCCAGCAGTCAGTACCATAGGGACTGAAGCCTTTGTCTTCTGTAGGAAGGATGATAACAAACAGATGCCATTTGCTTGCCTTGATTAAGAACTTGAATAATAATAGTAATAATAATTTTATTTGCAAACAACAAAATCTTCAAACCCATAAGCCAAGGTCTTATTCCCCTGCCTCAGGACTTTTTTAAAAGAAGACACAAGCAGCAAGCTTTAGTTCTTTCATTGATGGAATGGTGAAACTATTATCAAGGATTTTTCCGAATGATATTGGATCAGATCTCCAAGATTAAGCAGATCTCTGGTGGCTAAGAATTATAAAGGGAATGCAGATGACTTTCACAGCAAAGAGCCAAGTGTTTAGAAGTGAACTTTAGACGCATTGTACTTCATTATCAACGGGATCTCACTATTTCCTGAAACAGACAGGAAAGAATTTAAAGAATCAGTATCCATTTCAAAGATCTGTCCTGGGTAACATTTGTATTATCATAGGAAATTGTTGGGAATGGATAATGGAATTTTTCCCCTTTTGCTAAGTGTTGATGGGTGATTTTACTATGTTTGAAATAATAATAATGCTAATGATTCACTGCACTTTGTCTCCAAAAGACTATAAAAGAAGTTGCACTAATAAATTTAAAGGCACAGAAGTAAAGCATGACATGCAATGCACCTGAAAGGCAGGCAGGCATGGAGATGTACATTTAACAAAACCATCTCCTGTATGTATTTTAGATTCTCTATTTAGAGAATTTGATATTTGAAGAGATAAGGTAGAGGCTTCAAACTTACTAATGCTTAACTCCTTTTACTAATCAGAAGGCAAAAACTCTGTGTAACCCTGGGTTTGTCAGCATGTGGCACTGAGATACCACTTCTGTCATTCACAGTTCTTTTTCTCTATATCAAGCATGAAACCACAACAAGGAGTGCTCCGTGCAACGTCACCACGTAACTTTTTCCCCCTCCCTGGGATATAATTCTGTCCAAGACATTTCAATGTTTTCTAAGATAATTTGGTTAATTATTTTTATATTCCACCAATAATTCTCCAATTGGCTCCAGCTCTGTTCTCTTGCAATATTTAAGAGATGGAAAACTCATATATTTACATGGACATTATCTATGTCTGTTCTAGAAATGTAGTGAAGTATATTAAGAGTTACTATAGAACATTTTACATTCCCAAAATATAGACAAAAATATTTATTGAAAATAAGATATTGTTTAAAACATTTTAGTTATATAAGATCAAATTCATAATCTTATATAACAGATATTTAATATAATGTACGAAATATATCAATATTTTAAGAAATACGATAGAATAAGACGTATTGAATATAACAGTTCACATTTTCTTTTTTTGATCTGTTTATTCTCTAATATTGTTTTATCAAATATGGTACTTCTTGCTTAATTTACATTTTATGTTTTGCATTTTTCATACAAATGCTTGTGCATGTCATACTTCTTCTGTGTGCACTCCATGGCATTATTAATCTTCCAGAAGTGTTGGAAAAAACAAATAACAAATGAAATAAGTAAAAAGGACTTTAACAGCTAGCTACAACATACCTACCTACCAACATACCTAGTGCAAAAATACGGAAACCAGAGATATGCAATGTCTCAATTCCTAATATTGCTTTTTCTAAGGGAATTGCAGAAAGTGTGTTTGCTTATATGAAGTACGACAAGAGTAAACCCAACTGCATACGTTTGAAATCTGAATTTAAATTCTAATTGGCTACTAAACAAGACATTTTATTTTTAATTTGGTTAAGTTAATATATAAATTATCAAAAAGCCTGATGTTATGAAATTATGAAATCAGTGCGAAATATTTACATAGGGATTGCACAGAAAATAACAATGTAAATGAGGCATGAACTGAAGAAGATCTGCAAGAGATGACATGAAAGGTCATCTTTGTCTCCTGTTATAGAAAAGTCTGGACTTTAGTGTCATTTACAGTGAAATAGTGCTAAGGCTGCTCTGGAAACAAGTAAGCGTGCCTATTCTTCACGCAGCTGAGAATCATACCCATATTAAATACAAGCTTTAGCATGAATGTTAGCAACCGCGACTGCACAGCAATAATGAAGAGGAGGATTTGGATATATTCCTACCACATGCTGCATTTCTCCAACTGCCATTTCAGTCAAGCCTTTAACACTTTTTTTTTGTGCTTACATGTGCTCTCAATCTCTGATAACCCCAAGCATAGTCAAAAGACAGTGTAATATTATCCAGGCAGTGGACTTTTACAAGTACACCATCAATGATTCAGACATTCAAACAAGTCTTTTTAAGTTGGGAGGACAAGTTAAAAACCAAACCAAACCAAAATTCTATCTTCTAAGTGCAGACAGAATGATCTCTCTAATTTTCACAAGACCTAATTCCTATTTCTGATTTTCTTCTTCCCCAACATCTGACATTTCACTGTGTCTCTCCCATCTGTACGGGTATTTTTTTGCATTAAGGTGGTATCAAAAAACCTCAAATAATATCAGGATCTTCTTGTGCTGGGCAATAGTTTATTATCTACACACACAGGACAAATAATATGTCCTGGGAAAGGATTATACTTAACCATATACTGCTGAGGAAGAAATGAGATGCAAAGATACCGTTTGACTTTCATGGAGATTAATTCCTCCTTTGGTAAGTGGCAGGCTTAGTCCCAGGCCACGATCCCCAGTTCTTCTAGACAAGGAGAGAAGCCCAGTCTGGGGCTTCCCTTCTGAGGTGAAGCAGCAGCAGCAGCTGCTGGTCTGACTCCCAGAGTGTACTATGAAAATCATCCTGTAATTCATAAGATGTAGACTGAGCATCAGCAGTCAGGATGTGAGTCCACTTTGCTACTGTCCATTCCCGGGGCTTTTTTGGAACTTAAAGAACTACATGGAGACCACTAAATTAGCATTCCAGGTCGGCTTGGCAGTAAAACTTGTAATCAGTTCAGCAGCTGTGAGTGGTCTCTAGGCACTACAGAAAGGCTGGAAGAGGAAGAGGGTGTTTAGTTTCACAGCTCTCCTAGCCCAGAAGAGCTGATGGACACCTCAAAAGAATTTCTCACTATCCCATAGCTCTGCTCCCAAGCTGCACAGATACGTAAATCAACTTCTTTTAATATGAAAGCAAAACTTCACAAGGCCCTAGCTGCTTGTAAAGCTTGGCAGCTCCACTAAGGGAGACGGGCAGTGGCTTCTCTTTGAAGTACCTCAGAGGCATATTGTGTGAGCTGTAAGATGAGTCAGGACCACTGCAGCAGTTCTTGGGCTCTGGCACCTGATGAGGTTCACATGTTCATAGGAGGTGTTCACCACTGCCAAAGGCTTGCTCTTGTTGTACCTTATTACATAGTAAGAATTGAAGCAAGCCTGCCAATTCAGGAAAGGCCATTTCCCTAAAATGGTTAAAATGAAAAGACCCCAGTCCAAGATAACAAGAAGCTATGGTTAAATCAGTCATGCCTTTATCACCTCAAGATTAGACTACTGCAATGCGCTATACCTGAGGCTACATTTTAAATCCATTTGAAGCTGGTGCAGAATGCAGCAACCTGCTTCTAAAGCAGGATATTGTGCTTTCAGCGCACTACACCAGTGCTTTTTAATCTGCACTAAGTCTGTGTGGGATTTAAGGCACTGGTTACAACCTGTGAAGCCTGCGACTTGTCTGTTTGAGATACCTAATTGAGACCTGCCATGTCCTTTGCCCCAGCTGTACAACCACAACTGAGATCCACCGAGGAACATGAAGAAGGGCTTTCTTGGCTTGACCTAGAAGAAACTCTTGGCAGGGCAACATGTCCTTCATGACAGCTCTTTACCTTTGGGACACCATTCCACTTGAAGTAAAGTATGTTAACGATTTCACTCTTGGAGGGTACTATGAAAATCACCCTGTAATTCATAGAATCGTAGAATCATAGAATGGCTAGGGTTGGAAGGGACCTTCAAAGGTCATCTAGTCCAAGCCCCCTGCAAGGAGCAGGGACATCCCTGACTAGGTCAGGTTGCTCAGAGCCTCATCCAGCCTGGCCTTGAACGCTTCCAGAGATGGTGCCTCCACCACCTCTCTGGGCAACCTGTTCCAGTGTTCTATAACTCGCATCGTAAAAAAATTTTTCCTAATTTCTAATCTAAATCTACCCCCCTCTATTTTAAAACCATTACCTCTCGTCCTATCACAACAGGCCCTACTAAACAGCCTTTCCCCATCTTTCTTGTAGGCCCCCTTGAGGTACTGGAAGACCGCTATCAGGTCTCCCCAGAGCCTCCTCTTCTCCAGGCTGAACAGCCCCAACTCTCTCAGCCTGTCCTCATAGGAGAGGTGCTCCAGCCCTCTGATCATCTTCGTGGCCCTCCTCTGGACCTTCTCCAACTGGTCCATGTTCTTCTTGTGTTGGGGGCTCCAGAACGGGACACAGTACTCCAGGTGGGGTCTCACCAGGGCAGAGTAGAGGGGGAGAATCACCTCCCTCGACCTGCTGGCCACGCTCCTCTTGGTGCAGCCCAGGATGCGGTTGGCCTTCTGGGCCGCAAGGGCGCATTGCCTGCTCATGTTAAGCTTCTCATCCACCAGCACTCCCAAGTCCTTCTCCTCAGGGCTGCTCTCAATCCATTCCCCGCCCAGCCTGTATTTGTGCCTGGGATTGCCATGACCCAGGTGCAGGACCTTGCACTTGGCCTGGTTGAACTTCATGAGGTTGGCACAGGCCCACCTCTCCAGCCTCTCCTCTCCTTACATTCGTAAGATGTACTTGTTATACTGCAACATTTAGTTGGCAATCCCCAAAACGGTGGTGGTGGTGGAAGGTGTTAGCTACTATATGCTACATTCTTCTTATTAGAAATATCTCTAGTTTAAGAATGGTACCTTTTTACAAAAAAAAAAAGCTTCCTTAACACAGTAGCACAATAATACAGCTGCTTAAAAAAAAAAGACTTCAAAAACCAAACAAAATTTTATTTCTACCTCCATAAGAACTGCTACAAATTACTCAAAAGCTTGCAAAACATTCTGCTTACTGCCTAAGTATAATAATAGGGATCTATTAACACAGGTGTCCGTAAGATGGGGCCATACAAGAGGAACTTCACATTTTGGAAACGGGCACACTAAAGAACCGCAATACTGTTCACTGCTCTACACTAGGTAAGTGTGTATTTTACACTAGTCATTTTCACCTGAAAATGCAACTTCTGCTAATGTCTTCATTCCATAGCTAGACAAATTTGACAAGGACAAACAGGGTCAAAAATGTGATCTCTCAGGGAACAATTAGAATCAGCTAATGAGGATGAAAGAGGTCAGGCAGGCATCCACTCTTCACTAACCTCTGAAGCAACGGGACAAACAAGGGAGGTAACCCTCAATAAATGTTTATATTCAGTCAAGAGGTTAATGGAGATAAAAATAGCCATCACAGTGGGCCGAAAATAGTTTTGCACTCTCGCTAAAAGGAATCAGTGCTGTCAAGTAATGTTGATAGGCTCTTCCCTGCAAAGATTTCTAACATATGATGTGTGTGGCCTGGCAGAAACTTGAGGAAGCACCCACGCTGAAGAGAAATACGGTATGAGTAAGTTGTTTGAAATCCATGAAATTCTGATCCCAAATGCCTGATCATTTCTAGCTGTTTCCTAAGAAGCTGTCCCAGAGCAAGAAATGGGTACTGAACTGATGTTTGGTAAGTCATTATGACACAATCATCCTGTTCCAGGCATGGTGTTCCAAAAAGTGTTCAATATTATTTAAGGAGATGTACCATTCATCAAAAAATCACTATATTTCTATCTTTTATCTTTTTTTTCTTCAATCAGTACAGGGCTCAGTAATGTCAAAACTACTTCCTTAAAGTATTCTTGCCAAAACAGAAGAAAGTTGCTGGAGATTTAAGACACTCAATGGCTTTGCTTCTAATTGTATTTTGGTTTTCGCCAACAGATTTTCTTTCTAAATCTTCTGAAGAGCTTGAGTTCCCATAAAAGATACAGAAGATTACCAAAATGTCTTCATGCCCTTGGAGAAAGTTCTCATGCCCCACTGTGCAGTATTACTCTATATCGCCAATTAAAAACAAGACTATCCCAGGAGAAGAGCTGTAAATATACCTTAGGTGCCTTTAGATATGAGTCTGGGATAGTAAAACACCATTAATACACTGACGGAGGTTTCTACTCTGAAATTCAATTTAAATTCAGTTTGATTGTCACAGGGTTGACGTACCTTCTGGCAGGCCGAAACTGCAGAATGTCCCCTCTTGAGAGGTTATGTTCACCTTTGGCAGACATCATACTCAATACAGCAAAACCTTATAAGTTCATCAAATCAGTTCGGTTGGGAAGGTCTCCTAAGTGATCTCAGTAATAGCAGAGATTTGAACTGGTCTCAGACTACCCCTAATTAATAAATCTTTGTTATATAATGTTTATGAATAAGAAGAGTGGTAACTCCGTCACCACACACTTGCATTGACTGTCTTTATGTACTTCTGTATCATATAACTGATTAAAAATTCATCACACCCTAAATCAAGCCTAACCAAACAGCCCAGTTGACAGACACGGGCCCTCATTTTGCTGTCTATTTGTGTACAATCAGCTGGACTGTCTTTCAATTTCTGTAGCTTCCCTGAAAACTCTTACGTTTTCCTAAAGAGGATTCTGTCTTGGAAGAATATTTATCTCAAGGGCTTCTCTGGAAACCCTGCCAGTCAAGGCCTGCGGCAGCACTTCACAGAGCCATGGCTTTCTCTGCTAGACATGCAGAGACAACTCACCTCTGCTCACATGAGACTGGAGACATCAGGAGTATTTTGGTGCCATGGTTCCATGCTGATCACAAACATCACCAAATAAAGCAAAGACACGGCATTCTCCAGCCTATAAACACCTACTCCAGCATTGTACAATTGCACCAGGATTTCATTTTTCACTTCCCCTGCCATGTCTATCTGTGAGATACTGATACTTAAACTAAGTGTAACAGAAATTTTGCAATCCTTAGTCCTTATAGCTAAAAAAAAAAATTTGAAAACCTGATAGAAACGTAACAGATGCAGTTAATTCCTCCTAAATCTGCAGACAATCTAGGATAACTTTCAGTTACTACTTGACAACTGTATGAGATCCAGTGTTTCAGAGGAGTGTTGAAGTATCATCCTTCAGACGCCTGTCTTACATCTAGATGAAGACAGTACAGGAATCTGTTTGCCCACACAGATGTAAGCGGTGTTCTAGCATGCTAGCTGACAGAAAGAAGATAGACAAATTGCTGCTTGAGATGGGCCATGAAAGCAGTGATGGAGAAAAGAAGTAGGGGTCAGTGTTACTTCCCAGTATTTTGGACAAGGTGGGAGAGAAAGTCCTCACGTCTCTTCTGCCCAGAGCTCTGGATTTTCATTACGTAGTGCTAATGGTTAACATGGTATGGCTGCACCTGCAGACTGGCTGGCTGTGAAACAGGCTGCATAATTCCTAGTCTACAATGCATTACATTTGGCTATTTATTTTGGGATACCACTTACCTGAAGAAGGAATCTCTTCAGGGGGGTTGGAGGGTTTTTTGGTGATAGTAGAAAAAAAAAGAATTGGTAACGCTTGAAGAGGCTGTGGTCAAACCAAAGGCTTTAAATGTTTCAAACACAGAAAAGGGGGGAAAAAAAAAGAAATGTACACACAGATGGAATCCCAAAAGACAGCTGGGATTCCCTGCAACTGAGAAACCCTGCTGTTTACCCCAAGAGATCATCACTTGTCAAGTGACAAAACTGAACATACATTTTCCCATATATCCACAAACCTCAAGTATACCAAAGAAAATATTCAAACAAAAAAAAAATACACCATAGGTCTGTTGATAATTTCCAACACTTGTCACGACTTCAGTAGGATTCCAAATTTTTTATTAATATCAAATATGCCTGCTGATGAATGTCCCTACTGTGAATTAAATGTACGCTAAATGTTGAGATCATTTCATGTTACCTAGCTAGAAGGCTTTTTTTTTTCAAATCTATAAAATCAAGATAAATCAAATCTCACTGTAATTTAGGCACAAAAGAGTTGCTGTCAAAAGCAACTTTAGCTTGTTCTACTTAATCCAAGTTACCCACGGAGTCCACCTTCAAACTCTTACCAAGAACTAGGAAAGTTTCAAATAATTAATCCAGATTCTGGAGCACCTGGTCCTAGCTGAGGGTCCCAGCTACTCCTTCTGGCTGCTTGCCATGTGGTCCTGGAGGAGGTGACAACCAACTGACAGGAACAGGAATGGAAAGGCTGGAACCTGGACCTCTGAACACTCAGTGAGCTTTCCCTGTCCACACCACCCCGTGCTGATGGGCTTTCTACTCCTGTCCTTCTCTCCTATAAAGTCTTTCCACCTGGCTTTACTCCACAGCTGCTGGTAGGAGTAGAGACTCCTACCTTTCTCTTTCTACCATTTAGTATATACCTGACTATGTCTAGAGAACTTCTCCCTTTCCCAAAGAGCAGGGGATGGATACCAATGCATTTTGCCATCCCTCTCTTGACTTGACTTTCTCATTATATTTCTCCTGTTACTCTTTGTTCTGTTCATTTAATTCTTTGGGAAAGCAGTGTGTTTGTGTACATTTATGTGTGTATATATATACACACACATGCCTTATGTTTTTACACAATGACCACCACCAGGAAACTGTATTCTTAGTCAATGTTTTGATTAGTATAAAATCATAGAATAGTTTGGGTTGGAAGGGACCTTAAAGATCATCTAGTTCCAACCTTCGTGCCATAGGCAGGGACACCTTCCACTAGAACAGGTCCCTCAAAACCCCATCCAACCTGTCCTTGAACACTTTCAGGGACGGGACATCCACAACTTCACTGAGCAGCCTGTTCCAGTGCCTCACCACCTTCATTGTGAAGAGTTTTTCCCTTATATCTAGTCTAAATCTACCCTCATCCAGTTTAAAGCCATTACCCCTTGTCCTATCACAACATGCCATTGTCAGAAGTCCCTCTGCAGTTTTCTTTATATTTCATCATAAACATGATTAGGATATTCTGAAACTTGAAAACTCTAAGTGAATCATCTCTGTTGTGGTGAGTTGATACCTGCGAGCAGCATGCTCACTGTCATTGTGTCTTACTGCTCAGGTATCTGCCATGGGCGTCAAATCTTTCCGCTTTACTGTAAAGTTGAATACCTTGGATAATACTATTTCAGAGATGACATGCACCTGTACTGATGAAATCACACTATATATAACTTATCTTTAGACAAGATATAATGCAGTGCTGCTTGCACACTTTCACACTGAATTATCTGTGCTTTTTTCCGCAGTGGTCTGACTTCCCTGTTGTAAATTATTGCTTACACTAAGAATTAGGACTCTGTTTCTACTAATGAGACGATGCTGATATTTGCCAGCACGTATTTTCCAAATGCATTTACTTGAATGTAACTTCTTTCACTTTTGCTAAACATTTTTTAATGTTAAATAGATGAGTACTCCACTTTGTATGGCTCAGCTGAAATTCTGCAACCGTCGAGCTTACGCTGGATGGGTTGAGGGACTAAACTCTGGGATAAACCATCAATCCCTGTTAATCGTCTGATGTTTACCCTCTTACTTTGCACAGAGATCATTTGGGCCTGGTGTAGTAAATGTGACAACAGATATTCCAGATGACGAAGGGGACAATTACAGAGGTTTTTCTAGAAGACATGAAGACATTTGTATCACATATGGGTTAATTCTGCCTGGACCCACTGCCCAGCTATTCACACCGAAATCATTCACAACGTGTGCTTTATCTACAGCTTAGTTACAGTGTGGTACTGAATAATTTCTATTTTGCAGTAATTTTTTATATTTTCTGTGTTGTACTTTACACCCTGGAATGGATTATTTAAATCATCATTTCCAGAAACACACATTTCATGTATTACATGTATTTTTTTTCACCTAAGAAATACATTAAAATACAAAAATAAAAAGGATATGCATAAAGCCTTCTATAAACAGTCCATTACACAGAACTATAGATTAGTTAGAAGTTATAGATTCTGCTTATTTTATAATATTATTACTTTGTCTGGAATGGCAAACCCAGGCTGTGTATTTTACTTTAGAAAAGTGAAAGATTTTGTCATGAGAGACGAATAAGAGAAAGTCATGCTGTAGGAAGGGTAAAAGATAATATTTTTTAATTTCACTTTTTTTTTTTTCCCCAGAACCAAAAAGGTAGAAAATAAAAAGTTCTCTGTATATGCTTGTCCAATATTTTTAATATATAATCCTGTGCAGCTCTATTAGGATCATATTTCCAATGAATATTGTGAGGTCTTTATGAAATATGTATTTAAGACAAAGGTATTTTAGCCAATAGTGTAGCTATTATAATGTAATTCTCTTGATGATGTGTAACACAATACATGAACTTCAGTGGTACACACACTGAATGCACACAAAATATTATTCCTATGTAATTAATTTGAAATAGCATTGGGGAATAGAACAAATCTGTCTTTTCTTCCTGATTTTTTTAGACTTTTTGCATGTTTTTATTAGATATTTATATATATATATATCTTTACCAACAGGAAACATGGTACTTTAAAGTAACAGCGTAAATCCAATATACAATCCTCTGCCTAAGTTTTATATTTGTTAAGACAGCATAATCATTTAAGATAAAAGTTTAGCACATGATTCAACAACCAGAAGTCTGTATGTATGACTTAGATTAATTATTTTTAGTTCAGTTAAAACATCCCAGTTTATCTCATTTTAAGATTATCCTTGACATATTTAGAAATCCTAATGCAGATTTTATGGCCCACACCTATCCCTGATGGTGCTAATGGACTAGACATAATGAATCATTCTCATTTGGATGAAAGGACCACACAACATTGTGGCAGTCCTTTAGAGAATTAAGGCTCAATTCCGATCTTCCAGACTTATGAATGCATTTTTGGGATTAGGCCACATATCTGTACATCTGTTGAGTCTCAAGGGGTGTATACTCAGCTAAGTATTCTGACCTTCCAATGTACTGTATCAAATGTGTGGCCTTGGGATATGAAAGGATTTGATTACAACTGTATTTTAACACTGATTTAATATATAATTATGGGGTAAAACCTAATTCCTCCTTACATCTTCATGTAGAAAATTCCATCACTATTAAGCAGACACCAGGATATTTTTCAGCCAGTGAATATGACAGTAAATGGAAGAAACTGAAACACCCACTCAGGATAATGTAAAATCAAGGACAATCTTCTTAGGGATGGCTTTAAAATCAGCTTCTTGTGTCCGTAAAAAACAAGTTTAAATTATCTCTTGTGAGTATGTTGCTAGTTGGTACGCTGTTGCACTCTGCGTGATTCTTGACTACTTATGTAAAAATAAAGTGGAACAATGTTCCATTAGCTATTTTCAATGTTACTGTATGCTTTCTTGTTTGTAGGTAATTAAGAGAGGAATTAACTTATGTGTATATATAATATTGATGCAAAAGTTTGTAAATAATTGGAATTTTTTGTTAGTCTCTATTCACTTATAATTTCTGTTTTCTAGCCTATCAAAGATAGAATGTTGTAAAATTTCCTTTACCTGGTTAAACTTTCATAAGGTATACATAGTGTTTTCTGTAAAAATTGTAAATATTTTTATTCCACTGAAAACTCCTTCCCAAGTATTATTAGTGAAAAAAATTCACAAAATACTAAAACAGACATCAGAAGAAAATTAGTTCCACAGAAACCAACACAGGACTATGCAGTATTTTAGGATTTTTACTTCCATTCCATCAACTTTTTGTGAAGATTTTTAAATAACAACGATGTTAAATAACTGATTAACACAGGGATTTCATAGAAAATACATTTAAAAATTCTGTGCTTTTTCATCAATATGATCTTTCACAGATCTGAATCATGGATTAATGGTGCTTACATCTTTGTCATTTCAGAAGGCTTGGACCAAGAAGATGAACTGAGCAGTCGCACCTTTACCTTGCGAGCAGTTACTTTCTTCTAGTCAAAGAATACGTTACATATAATCAGGTCATTTTTTTCCTCACTGCCTTAAAAGCTTGAGGATTTTTTTTCACTCTTCTCACATAAAAATGAAAATGAAATTCCCTAAATGCCCAATGGCAGATTAAAAGGATCCTAATTTTTTGTACCTTGTATGACACAGTTGTGTAATGCAGCTCTCCTTTAAATTGCTTCAGTGTACTGATTATATGCAGCATGACGAAGAACTGCAACTATGCAAGTTTCTATGAAAAAAAAGTTGTTTTCAAAGAATGGGTGAAGGTCCTTCACTGGGACTGGAGATAAAGATGGAGAGTCCGGCAGCGGGACTGGTGAGTACGAGGCTCTGGTTCCAGTAAGACTCAGCAAACAGCTCAGATCAGAATCTAAAGTGCAGGAAAACAGCCTGTAGCTTCGAGATTAGCTTTTTCACACTATTCCTGAGTTAAGCCAGTACAAACATCATCATGAATGCATAATTATGATTATGCACTACACTATGCATAATAGATCTTAAAATCTGGAAACAAAGAAGTAGTGTAGGAATGCTGTTTTAAGGCTTTGGTTTTGAACAGTGACGCTGAGTGTAAGGGTAAAAGACTTTCTGTAAGTAAAAATAGTTCCAAGAAAATACATTTTACTTGGAAAATTCATTCAGATATTTACAAAACATTTACATATAAAAGAAGGGCTAAAAGGGAGCTAGGGACCTGGTGTTATGTTTGTAACTTGAAAATAACAATGAATGAAGCCCAAACCCCTCCCATTTTAACATATTTTAGGGAACTGAAAAAAACTATCACTTGGAATAAGTAACAATAGACAAAGAAGCTAGCAGCTTGGCAAGTTTATTTAAAGGATCTTTCTCTCAGCCAGAAATAAATTGATGATTTTAAATTCTTTGCAGGAAAAATTTGACTATGAAACAATGTCTGTTTCTAGGACTGATGGATAAACAGAGGCTGGTGTTCTATGTTTAAATGATGGTATTGATAAAAGAGTGATGCAACTTGCGTAAAGTGAGCTGATGGCTTCATTCACTTTCATGTGTAGGAGCAAAACAGTGTGAAAATGATGAATGGAATAACTGGGTGTATCTACGACTACAGAATATTGGTGTCAAACTCCTGCCAGTAACCAGGCTACTGATTAAGCCACTTCAGGAGAGCAGTGCTGCAGCTCCACGTTCTCCAGTGGGACCCCTCAGGAGCTGTAAAGCCTCTGTTTGGGATTACAGGTCCAAGGAGAGGTCCTCAAGTGGAAGGGGGCTGACTTTCAAAAGCAGGCAGCATGAAAAAGAACAACAGATTTGCACCTAGGTCATAGAAGTCAGGTTCTTTTTTTTTTTTAATTTTTTCTTTATATGAAATGAAAACTCAGAATGGCAATAAGATTCACACTGGTTACCACCAAACTGTGAACTAAATTTAAGTGATTAGAAAACTTCTACTGTAGGCTTGGACCAGGTTCACAAACAATGATTTTTTTTTTATTTCAAAAGGTAATTTTTCCTTGAAGGCCTTTCCTGGTTCAAAAATAAATCAAATCAAATCCCTTCTGCTTCAAATAAAATTTGCAAATCAATTTTCAGATACCTGAGCAAAAAAAAAAAAGCCAGCTTCCAAACATTCCTAGTACTTCCAATATCCCAGTGAAGTCAATAAAAGAAAAAGAAAGCCTCTCTTCAGTGCATGTGTTATGGAGCCATGAAAGCAACCTAACGCCACAAACAGCATCAGCAGTATGAAAAATCAAGAGCTCTAAAGGAGTGAAAGCTTTAGAAATTGGCAGAATCAGAGAAATCCATGCTATCGAACTACAGAAGTTACTAAAACTTTATACCAGAATTTCTCTTCTTCTTGTCACAGAAATTGGCATCAAAATGCTACAGCACTCCAGCCACCCTACCCCTTTCAAACAGCTGCCATCTATCAGTTGGCACTACTTGGCAGCAGCCGTTGAAGGCAGACTTGAACTTGGCATCCCAACAGAGCAGGGTTTTTTCCCTGCTCTCAGGAGATATGGGCCTCCAGGTGAGGTGCAAGGCCCAGGTGAGGTGCGAGGCCACCGCCAGTGTGGGACATTGGTCTCGTGTGGCACACACAGCACCTCGCTATGGCAGTCATGAGCCTTCTCAGTTTTTAAGGGAAGGAAATGAGTAATTGCCTGATTTTCTCAAGCTCAGTGAGTTCCCATTTGCACACTGAAAGGAGATGGCCAAGACTGCAGACCCCGTGAGCCTCTGACAGCTCCTGCTAATTCCAAGGGGAACAGCTCAAAAATCTGCCTTTTTGCTCCTTCTACCACAGAGATGACCTCTAATCCAACTTTCTTCTGCTAAGCCATGGGTGGTGAATGAGTGAACACAAGCTGTGGCACCAAACAAAAGAAGCAGCACTCAAACCCAGCACTGGCTGCAGCCTGGCTCCATGGTTCAAATTGGCTGCTAGAAGGAGAAAAGGGATGCTCAGGGCCAAGCGCTCCTGCAGTGCACAGGCAACATCAGCCTCTGCTCATTGAAAGTTCAAGTGAAACTTGATTTACAGCCACACCTTGGGCGGCAGGCGAGCGCTGGGAGAGCAGAGAGAGATCTGGACAAAGAGTGATGGGAGGCGGGCGCAGGGGGCGGCAGGTCCCGTTAGTATTATAAAAATGCATCTTATTCTGTTTTTAATCAACGAACCTTATCCAGCAATCAAGGCAGATATATAATAAGCTGAGCTACTCTGTAAATCTAAACATTCCCCACAAATAGAAAAGATACAGCCTGAGCTCTCTGATTGTTACTACGGCAACTATCTAAAATGAAAATCTTGTTAACCCTTTGCATGCTGTAGCCACCCATGCATCAGTGTTAGCTGACTTCCGTGCACTTATCTCTCCTTTTTCCCCCTCAAGAAATTCATAATTGTATTGCTTCACAGTAGTTATGCTCTGGTTATCCTATTTGAGACTGAAAGGACTGCGATAGGTGGTAGTTTCATATGTACAGCTGAGTTATGTTACTTACTCATTACTGGGATTATAGTTCAAAAAACAACTAATAAAACACAAAAGAAAATCCCTAGATTGCTCCACAAGGCCTGGGATTTTGATTAAAATCTTGACAACAGGAATAGGATGCTTTCTAGTAAACTCCGCCACTGTTTTTTCTTTTAGTTATGAACTTACTTGACTGTATATGTATAACTTTCAGCATATTTTCAGAGGAATTATTTCTCTATAGTTCATTATAAACAAGCTATTTTTAAAAGGCTTTTTAAAAGCTTCTGTTTCTTAAGTACTGCACAGGAGATTGCCAGTGCTTTTAACAGAAGAATATATATCAACCATAGTGCTTTGAAAATTAATTGGCAAGTATTTGACTTGAAATCTCTCTTAAATGTAAGAAAATTCAGACAAATTAGAAAACTCTCTAATTTCTACAAAACTAGCAGATGATTGTACAATCAAAGTTATATTTATATCTACCTGAATATTCAAGACAGTTTCATTATAACATCTATGTGGCAGTGTTATAACAAAGTGAAATTCTCTGCAGTTGTAAAGTCTTCCACAGTTCATTGCTGAAAACAACTGAAACCATGGAAATTTTTCTGTATTTAAAGTGAAAGAAGCAGGACGTGGCCCATGGACATCACTTCTACTGATTCCTTTACTTTGTGCCTACCACATAATAAAGGGACCCTCTTCACTACTAGGCAGAATTTGACTCTTTGGCATTCCCAAGTATGTCATTTAAGACAAATATGCACCATATCAATTGATTTTTACTGAAACAGAAATATTCAACTGCTATTTTACAGTATTCACTTCAGTCAATTCGACATAGATAAAGTTAAAAGGTCATTATTTGAACATTTTTTCAGAACAGAATAACATACATGTAACTTGAACAAATTAATAAATAACATATTTTTCTTTATAAAAGCAAAATTTACATGTGACTGAGCCTATATAACTGGAAGTGACTGAAGTAGTGTGTAAATTATCTTAAGATCTTTTTGAAATGGTGTCCATGTTAAATTGAAGGACAATTCAAACTTCCAATACATTAAAGGTACCATTTACAACTGAAATGGAAGAATAACCAAACAGAGTATCTCAAGATTAGTGAAATATTAGTATTACAATACTCAATTTTATTAAAAGGAAACACTGACTAAGATTTTTAAGTTTGCCTAGAATTGTTTCAAACTTTCACAAAAGAATTGGTTTAAAAAAAGAAATTGGATTCTTTGTTATAAATGTGTATGTCTGTGCATGAGGTTAGAAGTTAGAAATCTTAACATCTGCTATTATTATTTACAGAAAGTTGAACCCATTAAAGTTAGCAACCTAGCTTTCTTTTTTTTCTCCTTAATAAACACCTATGTTTCAAAAAAAGTTCACAGACCTTGCTTGCAGTGTGTGCAAACTGAAGGACAGACTACTGGCACCGAGCAAAAAACACACTCTGGTCTGATTCATTTTTTTTTTAAGCTTAGTGTAACGACTCCAGCTAATTTGAGGTTTTGGATCAGGATGAGTGAGGTGTACAACATATGTAAGGATGATGTTGGAATACACACAGGTAAGAAAATGTTCACCAGGAGAATGACTTGAATTAGTTCCTCTGAGTCACGATACATTCCAATTGTATTTTTCAACTTCTGAAATACTTCTAATTTTTCTGTAACTAATTTGATATATAGCATTCAAAGTAACTTACCTTTTACTTTTTTTTTCAAAATCTGTCTTTTTCATAAAGTCAAATGGACTAGGTTTCTAGAGTTAAATCTCATATTTACAATACTATGATCACTAGATTAATCCTAGAGGCTTTCCAAATATCAAGCCTATTTATCAGTGTTGGCTTACTTCCCAGGAATATGTCCAAAATAATCTAGAAATGTACTGGCTAGTCAATACAGTACACATATAAGCAATTCTTCAGTAATTCTAAAAATATATAGCAATCCTAATTTTCCATTATATTATTCCAAGTTAGAATTTTTCTTTAAAAAAACAAATATTACCACATCATCAACTTTTTTTTTTGTGGACTTTTAATCCCCTCCACTGCACCTTGTTTCCATATAACCTTTAAATTGTTATTTGCCTAACTGGCCTATTAACCAATTAACCTGAAGACTCTCTATCTCTTACCAGTTAGACACGTATCCCAACTCTTTTGGCTATGCTACAGTTGTATGCAATTAATTTGAAAGGAAAAGATTATTTGTATGTGATTTATTTGTTCCAGTCAATTAGAAGAACTTGTCTTCTTGGGGACAAACTAGGGTTAAATGTTGTCTTCCTCGAAGGACCTTGAAAAACTTGGGCGAACTCCACCACCTATTCATCAGAGAAGCCCACCCTTCATGTGAGTATTTGCTCTCCTTGACCAGGCACAAAAAGAGTCATGGTGCTTACACCAAGTAACAGGGTTTCTAAAAAATTCAAAAGGAAGAACGTATCATGACCTGCACACAGGGTTTGTGACAGTGAGGCCATCCTTGGAGGGAGATTCTGCTCTGTTACTATAAATGGCTCAGTAAATCTCAAGAAGCCAGCATACAAGAATTGCATCATCAAACTGCAAATCTCCATTTTTTTCAGTCTTAATCTGAAATGTTCCCTAAAGCCTAACAAACACAAACTTATTGTAAAGCTATAACTAAGTGCCAAACTTGGAAATTACCACTCTGAAAATCAGCTAAGCAAGGTTTATTTCTAACAGTAGCAATGCTTCAGATAATTGTCATGTGTAATCACTTTGCAGTCTCTCATTGGTGTATAACTAATGGTAGCAGGGAAGAATCATAAAAAAAAAAAAGGTGCACTGCATGGAGCTATATTATTGAGTAATGAAAAAATTAGCATTTTGAATTTTGCTAAATTTTAAAGAATACATGATTTCGCAAAATATTACTTGACTTTGGCAAAAAGACTCAAACACTCCTTGTTCTTTAGATTAATAATGATGATAAAATAGAGAATATTGCAAAACGTTCCAAATCCTGGCTAGTTGCGTTATGAACCCTTTAATTATTTTCTTTAAACTCAGCACTGGCTTCAAGTGTGCAAAATAAAATATTCAGTGTAATTTCATGCAAATGCCAGGTTCAAGACTAACAATTAACAAAGGCAATCAAATCTGTCCAGGCATATCTGTTCCGTTATGCAGGCTCATCTGTAGTTCCATAATAGACAAGCAAATAGACAACGGGTCATATTTTACTCTCAGCAAGACAGACACTATTCCCATTGACATCAAAAGGAATTGCACCTGTGGTTCAGATAACAGAATTTAACTCAATCTTTTCAGATCATCCTTTCTTTGTAGTTTCTCCACTGTCAATTTTTTTATGATGTTAATAATTTAATTTTGAATTTAAAGAAAAAAAAATTACTATGCTTCTTTCTCTCCCCTTACATGTTAAAGGCTGCTCCTTCAAGTGTTTATTCCAGCATTACTTCAGCTCAAAATACCAGAGAGGTCAGAGTTTCTGTGAGGCGAAGCTCAATGATTATAGGCTTTGGATCACACAAACACTTGTCTATAGGAAGAAAACACTCTTTTTCTATTTCATTGTACTTTATAACAGTTAACATTATAGTAGGCAAAATCTCCCTTAATTTCTTTTACATATACGATCAGTATTCCTAGTTCATACAAATGCCATGACCAGACAGCAAATAATTCAATCCATTACTTTTATTTTTTCCCTGAAAATCATTTCCAGCCAAAGGAATACCAATCAGATTAATCATCACATGGAAGACCACAAAGCAGACACAATCCTGCTCTCCCTGAAATCAGTGACACACCATTACTCATATTTATAAATCCTCAACATTTCTGTGTAACATATGAACAGACTGTGACTGGAGGGAAATGGGTAGAACCAAGCAAAAGACATACCAACAACACTGCTCAAGAAGAACACTCATGCTGACATTATTTTAGTATCATAGCACTAAGTTAGGATACTAAAATAATGACAGCATTAGAAGCATAATAGGGCATAATGAACTTGGGGAAGGATGCCAATATCAGGTAAATAAATGCAGTGACACACAGTTCACTCTACGAACTAGAATTTTATATATCCATGTATCCTGGTAAGTGCATCCTTGTATGTTCCCCAGCATCGCACTGCAGATGTTCCAACCGAGAGGAGATCCAGGTAGCTACGACTATACACTTTTTCCTGTAAGCTGGCTGCAGCTAAGAATGACCGTGTATTTAGAGATTATACTCAGAGAACACCTGCAGCATCATGTCCTTCAACTGCATTTGAGGACACGTACTTTGCAAAAAGCATCACTATTTCTCTGCCAGAGGAACAGTATTTCCTTGCACCAATGTTTTTTTAAAAATGTATTTCAACATCCCTATAGAGTTATAAATTTAAATTCTTACTTGAGCTGAAAAGGTTGCTCAGGCAAAGTACTTGCTGCCATTGTGCCTTCTGCACTCGAGGAACATCAGGTCCTGCCCAAAGGACTTGGGAAGGAGGGAAAAAGCAGAGCTCATACTCCAAAATTTATCTATTTAAAACTAGCTATAATGTTGTTTTTCCTACTATTTCAAACAGTATCTGCCTTTTTAGGGAACAGTTATCTGAGAGTATCCTTGTTTCAAGTACTCATGGTCAGTTAGGCTTTATCTTATGAAAGCCACGAAGTTTTATTTTAATTCCCCAAGAGTTAGATTGTGTGAATGAGGTACTAAAAATTCCTTTTCCAACATCAGGTCTGAAGGAACTCAATGAGATACGTATTACTAAAATCAAAACAAAAATGGTATAAATTTGGCAGGAACAGATTTATCTGAATATTCAAATAACTTTTTGAAGAATTCATCCATTTTAAAACCAGTTGCATGAGTAAACTACCAATAGAAATTACACTGAAAACAGAAAAACTCTACACAAATAAAAACCACAGAGAATGAATAAGGGCATTACATGAGAAAAGATCTAAAATCCCTCTCTGAATAACTTTTTTACTTAGTTAAAGCATTTTTAAGAGCCAAGATGAAGGATCTAGACTCATTTAATAAACTGTGGCCATGGTATCTTTTATCAGTAGAAGTTTTTCTGGCTTTCATTAGTTCTGAAAGATTTAATGCTTAATAGATTGCATAACTATAACAGCAGTTATTCAGGTTCCTAACTCTTTTTATACATGGATATTTTATCTTTTAGCATCTTTCATCTTATTTTTCATTACAGTCTCTTATACTTTGTATTTCACTTAGTATTTTAGTGACTAGTAAGGAAAAAGAAGTTAAGATATACAACGGGAGTCCTGAAATCTCCCTCTTTCTCATTCTGAACTTGAGTATTAAATGCAGAAATCATTCAACAGACATTAGCTAATCACCATTACGCTGAAGGATTACATTATATAACAAGAGATGCACCAACTTGTATTAAGAGACATTTGACTTCAAACTACATGCTAAAATCAACAGGAATACACTATCTTAAATACTTGAGCAAAACTCAGTAAAAGATACAGTAGGCAAACATTGTAGTCAGCTCAGCAGTGATTACCAACTCATGCTCCAAATTCACTATAAAATGAAAATCAATATTTCCACAAGTTCCTGCAACATAAAAGATAACCTTCATTGATTTTTCTAGACTTAGGCCTCACTGATAAAATCTAATATAAATTTTCAACCACGAGGATTTGGATCAGAGCAGGGGTGATAAGTCCTGCACATCTCTTAAGAGGTGGAGAATTTTTTTTTTAAAGTGCACGTTCATACTATTTATAATTTGCCCTGTGCAAGTGAAAGCCTTTTCCACCAGTGCTATCAGGAATCTCTTCTAATTTTTATTACTGTGAGGCTAAAGCCTGTTCCAGATAATTTGGAAATTTCAGGGGAATTGTGATAGGGCTGATGGTGCAGCCCTGGCTGACTTGAGAAAAGAGCTAACCCGTAATAGCCTCCATGGCCGTGCTGATTAAATGTTGCCATAGATGAAAGGCCTGCCATCGCCGCAATAAATTAACCAATCACACAAATCCCAAGTCAGTGCTAATCCTTCCTTGATACTCTGATCCTCTGATCAGCTCAAGGAGGTAAAGAAACTGGCTTGTGACGCTTGGTGCTCTAACCCCTGGATTTCATGTACACAACGAGCTAATGATATCTTGCTGACCAGTTCAATGGGATGAACTTCTCTCACAACCCTTAGGGAACACCGTGGCCTTCTTTAAAAAAAATGACAAGCACATGGCAGGTTTTGTGTTTTATTGCAACACCACAGGAAAACTAACCAGCACTTGTTAACCACAATAAGCATCAAACTGACGTTTGCTATAAAGCATGTTGTATTTTACAAGTGCAAGTGGTGGATTAAAAAGGAATCAAGACACTAAACCAAGAATAACTGTTCAAGTAATTGTGATTAAGCTATCCAGCTTTTGATAGGGAAGTTTGCTACCTTTCTTATTAGCCCAATTTTTATCCTGTACTTACAATTTGGGGAGAGAGAGCAGGAGAGAGGACGTATCCACATATCCGTGAGTGTAAGAGAGAGTCCCTTTACCTCTTACACACTTGCTCAATTGTACTGTCACAGCACGATTATAATCAGATTTAGCCATAGACTCATTTAATCAATTAACAGGTCTGAACACATGCAGCATTTTCTCATTAATTATGTGAATGCTGCCTTTCCAGTACACTTTGTGAAACTGAGTCTGTGCAGTCTGCATTAGTGGACTTCATAACTGGGGAATTTTTTTTTTTCCCCAGTAATTTGTTGCTAAAAGTAAGAAAGCTCTAGGGTTTGCCTCTAGGGCTTCCACACATAAAGAGTTTTGAAAGTACTTCATTATCTCTCCTGGTCAGTTCTGTGAAATTAAAACTGGTTTTCCCTTCTTTTCTGAGGAAGCGATTTGAAAGTAGGGTTCCTAGAAAATGTATGTGCATATGTGTGGTGCCTGTATCGGCATGTGTACGCGTGTGCTCATGCAAACTTACACACCTATGTGTAAAATCACGTAATTCTGGCTTGCCTCAGAGACTGCCATCACTGAAATCAACACAAACATGAAGCACACAGGATTTGACCACTAGCAGTTAATTTTATTGAGGGATGATAGGTCTCTAGATACAAATGGGTTGCCCAACTTCTTCAAAAATGACTACAAGAAAAATCCAAACTTACACAATCAAAATCAATCAAGTGATTTGCTAAGGTAAGTTCCTAAGGTTTGGGACGGTGTCCAGTTGGTCAGAACCCAGTATGTAATCTCGAAGAGCCATAACAGCTAGAGAGCTAAGTCACTCTCCTTGATTGCCTTTCTTAGAGTGTTTTGTACATCTTTGTGTCCCTCTCATCTCTCCTGGAGGGGATATAGATGTATGTCCACACATGGGCTCTGCTGCTGCCACCGCATCCTTCCCTGTGACTTTCCCAGTAACCTTTTCACTCTGCTGGGTTCACAATAGTTAGCCCGGGAGCAGGTCTCGTGGGAATTAATTAGTAAGAATATTACAAGAAGACAGCTCCCTCCCTGCAAGCCATTGTGGGCCAGCATTTCCCAGTAACATAGCTGTCTCTGGCTAAAACTGTTTTCCAAGAACAGCAGATGTTAGTGCAGTCCAGAAAGGTACTTTAAGTACATTTTATTCAATAGAACCACAGGGGTTGGAAGAAATTTAATGGGGCTCTTCTGTCAAATTTAATCCTTTTGATTTTACCTCTGATGCCTCGTATCAGCTAATGTGTATCTACTTCAGTGCTGCACTTATCCAAGTTAACTATACCGCACATTTAATATTTTAACTTTTACTGGCTATCAGAGCAATACAGAAGATCATTCTTTATGATAAATCATTAAAATAATATGCTTTAATAATAATACCTTGTGGAAGTGGTTTTTACATACACAGAGATTCTCAGACTAGATAGTTCATGGTAGAGCTTGAATTAAAATGATCGATAGTTTAATAATTCAATGAAGAAAAAAGCAAGACTGATTATTTATGTGTATCAGTACTTATACTTTATAAGGAAAGACAGAAGCTGTCATGTTCTTCAGAAAGTCCCAAACATGCCTCTACTTCATATCCCTTGCTCCACAATGTAAGTGTTTATATTCCCACAATAGCATTACACTAAGAAAAAGACTCATTCCAGCTTTGCTGAGTTAGGGGCTTTTCTATGGCCAACTAATGCAACGGCCATGGACATATTTGATCCTTCCTTTCTCCAAACCACTGGACTGCCTAATATAACTCTAAACACAATCTTTTATTTGAGCAAAGATGCACCATATTTTCACATAAAGATCTCAATTTCTGCCTGCACAAGTGAAAATGGAACAAAATATACATACATTAGTGATTGTCCATATGAAGCTTCAGGCCCACAGATGGAATCCATACTCTGAAAACTTCAGTCACTGGCTAACAAAAACTCTATCTCCTGCTTTTTTGCAAATAGCAGGGATAGACTAGATTACAATATCTTTAGAGAAGCTAAAATAGCATTCAGAAGAGAGTTTTATAGCACTATATTCATCTTTTCTCACAGAATCATAAAACTCACAGTACAGCAGGCACAGAATCCATTGCAATCAAATCACTAAAGAAGGCAGTAGGAAAGAGAGCTTGCTCAATTTTATTGGGAACAGAGAAGGTGGACTTCGTCCAAAGATTGATTCTTTTATATTTCTGCTGGAATTTTTCTGTTACTGTCAAAAAAAAAGAAAAAAAAAAGAACACCTTCTTTGTATTTCAAATGATCGCCAATATATGCCATCCTACACTATTATTATGGAAACGGAAAAAATTAAAAGACTCATAGTTTGTCTTAATGTATATGTGAGTATATAAGAATAGACTTTACTATGTCCTTCTCTTCGGGTGACTATTTCACTGACTCCATTGTCTGTTTTGCCTGAATAATGGTCTCAAGCAAGTGGATGAACTTGCTGCAAGGAAAGCCATCTTCATTTCTATTTCCTCCATTTCCATTATGTCCCTGTTTTGATAACTCTTCACTTACTGGGTGCATAACATTTTAAATTGTCGTTTGAAACGTGCTACTGTACGAAGTGAATTCCTGTCACCGGCATCTGTGGAGAGGGACGGGAAGTTCAGCCCCAGTGCTGTTGCTGTTTTAGGTGCAGTATCACAGTGTTATTTTAAGGTCAACACTATGCTCGGAGTGACTTTACAAAGAAAGCAGGTCGATCAGGTAACTGTGTACTGTACCCAAACATGACCAGCTCTATTGCCATGATTCCCGTTAAATAACAAGGGTAGGACTGCAAAAACACAAGCGTGCAAGAAGAACTGATTTAAAAGATTTTAACTGATTGAAACTCGCACATTTCCATGTGCAGGCTGTATGATCTTACCAAATTCTTTGTCAAAGAACAAAGTAATCAAATTTTAAAGTTTTTACTACAATAACCTTGGATCCCCTAGGGAATACTCAGTGAAATATGAGAGAGGTTTTAATACCTGGAAGCACAGCTGCATTATGGTGAGGTCAATTTAGGAGCACGATTGAGACTCTAGGCCATAATGACTCCATATGGAGCCGGATAGTAGCTAAGGTAATAAACTTTCACAGTGTGATTTCTTTGCTCAGTGCAATACTAGCATAATTCGGCAGTTACTCATCTTTCACTCAATGGAGAGGGCTTTTTTTTTTTCCTTTTTTTTTTAAGAGCTACCATGTGCTCATTCTTTCCTCCTCATCACAGAAGGTTTACAAATCCAAAGAAAACATCAACTGAATTCCAGATGAAAAACTCTGAATTTTATGAGTGTCTGAATGGTGTAGAAAAGGGAAATTCCTCAGTCGTCAACCCCTACACAAAGATGTTTCCATTTGTCTTAGAAACTGGTGTTAAATGGATATTGGCCTTAGCTTCCAGAGTAATAAGAAGACACTAAATGCATTTGAGGACAGAGAAATAAGAAATTGGGGACAGCTGCGGACAGCAGATTTGGGACACTGGTATCATGTATGTAACAAATCTTTATTAATAAGTACATTAAATCCCATATTTTTCATTTATAACTGCTGCATAATTTCCTGTTAACACTTCATGTAAATTCCAGATAAGGTAATAATTTTTTTTCAGAATTCTATTTCTGTTTCATTATATGTTCTACACTCTGCCCCACAGGTCAGTCGCATGATTGAAGTTTTATGCCTCATTAAAATTCCCCTAGTTAAAACATGGAGACAGAATTTTGGTAATTCCTTTCTCCACAACTACAATTAACCATTCCGGTGGATTTCTGTATTACTGCAATCCAAGTTTAAAAATTACTGTATGGTGAGACGGTCAAGGGGTCTAAATGTCCTAAACATAAGGCTCTTATCTTTCTTTGCTCCAATGGCTGAAAAACCCTGCACCACCACCTCCCAGTTCAGTATTTCTAGCTAGCAGCTGCTATCAGAAACCTAAATAACAAAAATATGCAAACTTGCACACTAATTCCCTTTGGAGATAGATCTTGGCTGCAGCCCTGTCATAAATCAGAGAATTTCGATATGAAATGAGGCAAGCAGCTCTAATCATTTCTGCATTTCAAATTGGATCACTGGCTCAATCACTGGGCTTTTTTAAACTGCTTGCCTAAGAGCAAATGTGAGGCGGGAGATAATTCTGAAGAAATCTCTTCTTTTGTGGCCGTAGAACTCTTTTAACTGTTTCAAGACTGAAGGCCACATTTCAGTGATAATAACATATATCTGCTGTGAGAGATATGGATCCTTAAAGACATCTTCCCTCTCTTTCAACTCATAGAATTCCATCAATATCTGCATATATTATATATATTAATATATGTGCATGTGCATACGGGTGTTTGTGTGCATAAAAAGAGAGGGAGAGAAAAGAAGAGAGAAACATCTGACATGTAGCCTCAGTATATTTCCCTTTAGAATTTTCTCTTCTGACTTGACTCAGTGTGGGTTTCAATTGCTGCAATGACCGCGTAGTTAACATTGTACATGTATACCCAGGCACTCTGGAAATTTATTTAACGATGGAAACAAAACTGAAAAAAGACAAGAAGGGAAATTCAAGCCATGGGGTATCAGTTTCAGGAGTGCAATAACCCTCACCTACCCAGGGTGTGGCTTAGAATAATTCAAAGAAATAAAATCAGGGTAAACAAAGGTTTTCAATAATCACAGATGACATCCAAAGACCTCCTTCTTACCCATTAAAGTCCTGAAATTTTCCTTTATTATACCATTGATTTTCTACTTTTATGCCTTATCTAAACTCTGAAAACAATATATGACAAAAATTACCCTTAAAGTCAATTACTGTGTAAACAGCGTCCTCTTGACTCTCTATTTTTATGCTCAGAGTATCCCCTCTTTTTCACTGGCTTGTTGCAGTTTCAGTGTCCTCACCGTGGTGCTTTGAAATTGAATTTAACTCTATTATCAGCAGGCTTTTGTAATCTCATGTAAGCCTAATAGTGATCAGATGGAATTTTACAGCTAAGCTCCCTGCATTTTGAGGACAAATTTAAAATGGTTATCAAATTTTTGGTATAGATAGAAAAATATTCACCTTACTTTTTTTTTTTTTTTTTTTTTGGTCTCCTATTTTCACCTTCTAACACCTCATACTCTATTTTCCTTCTGGGAGCTGGATACATAATTTTTGGTTACTTAATTTTCTGTTCCCTCCCCTTACATTCCCTTCTTTTAATGAAATTTAGTAAACTGCTTCACTCAACAACAATCCAGATTCTCAATGATTTTAGAATCACTGCACAGTATTAGTGGTACAGACATAAAGTAAGAAACATCGTTTTGGATTCTCTCATCTAACTTTGAAAATACGCTCGTAGGTAAGAGCATTCCCCAAACTCTGCACTGTCAAGGTTTGGTTCTGTCAAGGTTTAAAAATATACATATGAGTGTGTATATATATAAATATATATGTGTGTACTTTTTTTCAGGCACCTTGATAGCTGTAAGGATCATATTGCCAGTGTTCTCCCATTCTTCTGCCATGTACACATAGAAGGGAAATCTGAGGAACTCCTGTCAGGATTGCCAGGATTCACCAGCAGACATGTCCTTGCATCTCATGGCACACAGTACTGAAATCTGGACCCAGCACATCCATGGAATTCAAACGATGCTATGAGGTCTACAGTAGCTCTTTCTTATTCTCGGTAACAGATTTGGCTTATTTGAATAAGTCTCCTAATTCATTCCTCCTTTGCCTGAATGAAGTTGGGAAGAAGGGTAAACCCGAAAGTGACTCAAGATCTCCAAAAATCCAAACCTGTAGGCTTGTCTGTGGAACTACTCAAGATCCGTGCTCAGCAGCTGGGCACAACCCTGCAAGACCTGCAAAATCAGGTTGTGAACCAGCACACCTAAAACACCTAAACCAGACTGACGTTACGCCTTTACTCTTCTATTCAAAACAATACATTCAATGTTAATACATCAAGCCTCATGGGGTCTTGCCCGTTAAGTTTGAGGATTTGAATCTCATGAATGCAGAATCTGCATTGTTCTCAGCTGAGGTCACTTTGCCGCGCATGTAGGAACACGTGGGCTGCTTCAGCAGCTTACAAGTGTAACAGGATTGTCAAACTCTCTCTGATCTCACCTCTGTTTCCTCTGTGTCTCAGGGCACGCAATCCCAAATCTTTGTGGTTCAGTGGGGAGTTAAATCCACACATTGAAACTATTTCAGGAGTAGAGTGGCTGGTGTTACTTCTCCAACTCATCTAACCACCTCTGATAGGTCCTTATAATAACCTTGCGTTACTCCACCCATACCTCTAATATTTCTCTGCTTGAAAAAGGCCCAGACTTCAAAGAGCAGCCCACACTGGAAGATAGCAGCCCTATACCAGGTCTGAAATTACCCTCCAAAGTACAACATGCATCATGATTTAAGTGATTAAGGAGGTGCCAGCAAAAGTTCGATTGAGCAATCATTAGTCTTTTAATGTATGTTATCATACGTTCCTCTTTCTGTGCATTTCCTTAAAAAGGCCTGGTGATTAATGTCACCTTTCTTCTAAAAATATTGCACAAACAAACAGTTCACCATAAAGTTTTAATTTTAGGTTAATTTTCTGATATTATCTCTCTCTTCTTTGCTTACATGTAAAATCAATGTCCACTGAAAAAATTAAAATTCAATGTAGATCACACTGAAATGTTTAAATGTGACCTCAGGATGCTTCTGTAGAACACTAAATGAAGGTAAATTGTAGCCGTTTACGAAAAACATCTGTTTTCATACAGATGTTTCTCATAACCACTGGCTGTAGCATAGCTGTAGACAGGTGCACAGAGCTGCAGTATGCCACCAAGTTATACATTTTTTCCCTCTCTAGGGATAAATAATATTTTTTACTGGTTACTACGCTGCTGCTGTTTTCCTTGTCAGCACAGCAGAGTCAAACAGCTTCTTTGAGCCAAAGCGCACAGCAGCTTCTCAATTATTAAAAGCCAACGTGATGTTACTAAAATCCTAACAGTTATAGTATAATGAAGCATTTCAGGCTTCGCAATCCTAAAAACTGTCAATCCAATATCATAATAACAGAAGAGTTCAAATAAAAAGCAGATCTGCATGGTATGGCATAGAAACGACCTCCTCTACGCACAGCCCTTTCGGCACTTGTAGGAACGGCATTTTCTTCAGGCATCGGACCCCAAGCATTTGGGTGGGAATTTCTCATTTGGTGGGAAATTCAGGCTTTTTATAGCTCCCTTCTTTTCTTCTCCCTGAGTTCACCTCTTTAATTGATGTATTCAGAGTAAAGAAAAAAGAGACTTTTTTTTTTTTCACTGGGGCACTGCTACGCTAGGACATAGCTATACTGAGAGAAGATTTAATTTTTTTTCACTGGGGCACTGCTACGCTAGGACATAGCTATACTGAGAGAAGATTTAAATTTTACTTTACCTCTTGTCTCAAAAGGAACTGAACTGCTCCCGCCATGCATGCAGCTGCTACAGCACTTACACTTGCTGACGTGCCCATCAATGGGTAACTGATTTTTAAACACCTAAGAAAGCATCTCTGAAGAAATTGCTCTAGTGCAATATGGAGGATTAATGAAAAAAAAAATTGACATATATGTTAGTCTCCTATTCTGGTTCCAGAGTATTCAGTGCATTCATAACTTCATATGAAAATCTGTGGGTTTCCAGACAATTCCATGTCTCTCTTTCTGCTACAATGTGAAATTTCTGGTAAAATAAAAATATTTCAGGGAAAAGAATGTGATCATTTCTAAAACAACAGTTAAGTGATTCAAAAAACATGAAGAGGGCAAGGATCGACTCTGGTCTCTGAGAAAGAAGTAGTGTTCAGAGGGCAAAATCAAGTGCTGCCTCTGGTATTGCATATTATATGGAACAAAAGCTACAAAAATCCTAATATTTTTTCTTCTATTTATGCCTGGAATATTGAATAAAGAGGAACTGCATGGAGAACTAAATAAAGTATGAAGATTTTTTTTTTAATTGAAAAATACTAAAAATCTACAGAATGTAAGGATTTCACAGCAATGTCAGCTCAGTACTGTCTCACTTTACACTACATTTTTTCTTCTTGAGAGTACACATTTTAATATATTACTATTTAAATCCCCAAATATAATAACGTTTTACTAATTGCTGCCTTGAGTCTTAACTTTCCTGAATGTTTTAAAGTTTAATTATGCACAATTCATATTGAATAAAGTTGGAGTCCTTCACTGATGCCTTTATGAGGGCTGCAAACAACCCACTCATTGCTCTGTGCTCTCCCTTTCAGGGCTTCACGTCCCATTTCCATCCCCTTACAGTGACTGTTAGAGGTACAACTAGACACATCGGCAATTCCTCTGCTGATCACAGACAGAGTAGCCATGATCTTGTTGAGTAATAACAATAACTTGTTGAGTAATAACAATAACTTGTTGAGTAATTGTTCTCAGATGATCTATATCTTCTCCTTTGAGATTTTTTTATTTAAATCTGGAAAGCTTCAAAACCTCTTTAAGATGAACCCATTTCCCCATGAAACGTGTCTCAAATTCTAAAACCTCTTAAAGTTAAAACACTTCTCCAATTAATTTCTGAAGACGAGTATAAAATGAAGGCAAGAAAGGTGGGTCATACTCTCAGTCTCAAGGAAACCAGAGTCAGCTCAGCATCATCTACAAACTCCTAGATAGCCATGGATGATGAGATGGCCATCTCTACCAGAGATGTTTCCTCTTGAACAACATCTTGTTCCTCAGTGCACAGCCAGGTTAAACTGTGACAGTAGGACATTCACTTGTCAATAAAGACAAATGCCTAATGAGTGATCCAAATGCAAAGGAATAAGGTAAAGTAAATGTATTAAAACACATATACATCTAAAAGGTTGAAACTGATTCCAGAACCTTAATTTTCATTGAGGCTGAACAACAATAACTTTACATTTTCGTGCAGCCTTATGCACTCAGCCAGAAAAGGTAGCTAAAAGCTCCTGTAGTAAGGAGATTCAACTAAAACAAGCACCTTTTTCCAGTTCCAACCAGAGGTAACATATTTCTTTTAATGTGTTCTTTTGAATGGCCATAAAGAGATGACTACTGTATGATAAAAAATATTTTTTTCCTCATTCTGCTTTCCACCTCTGCTTCATTTTACAGAGGAATCTTTTCTCTTTACAATTCAGTGCAATTTAAGTATGCTTGTGTAAACATGGATTATACCACATCAGAAACTAAGTTAGCTATCTCAAGAGAATTTGTATCTCTGCTGTGTGTAAGTAAGCAGATTAATTCCTAGATCAGGCATTACCTAATGCATTTTCAATTCAATTTCTTCTTTTCTTTCTGCACAGAAGATCAGGGAAGTGGGATTATTTTATTAATTTAACTCATATTTTGCATGTTTTCTGTTATCTTTCTTTCCTCCAAAAATTTTTGTTAGCTCCTACTGTGAGTGACTTAGCATGAGCAAGGATGTGTAAAGACAAGAGGCCTAAGCCCTCAACACCTTACAGACAAATAAAATGCATGAGGAGTGACAAACTTTTCCTCCTACCACACTACCAGGAATAAGGAATTCTCACATATTTCAAACCCTGATCCACAGCGGCATACCCTGCCTGAGGTAAGCTCAGTTATTGTACGAAATTTAGGAGAAGATTATTTATTCATTAACATTTATGCTGCTTTTATGGAAAATCTCAGAAGTAGCGCATGAGCCAGTTTGGTTTTATTACAGCAGTGCCTGCTAGCACTGTTTAAGGTAAGGGTCTGTCAACATACCACAAAAGCATGGGATTTACTGTGTAAGATCAGTCCACTGGCCCATCGAGCCTGCTAGCTTGCCCCTGGTAGTACCCATGCCTGATGCTTAAGTAGAAGATAGTACAGTAAGCCCTTAATACACCTGACGAATTGTGTGTAATGTTAAACTTGGGCAGGGGCAGAAGCAAGAGATTCATTCTTGTTCTCTGCAGAGTGTACCTAATGCCCAAAGACATGAGCTGATCACGTCCCTAGAACTAGCAAAGTAATAGATGGCAATAAAAGTATACAGATCCTTTTCAAGTCAGCCCTGTGACAAGTGACAGCAACGGGTGTACTGCCTTGAACAGGGAAGCTAATCACACATGTCTATTTTACACAAAATTACCATTCAGTCTTTTTTGTTTAAAATCTCCAAAAGCTACTCCCAGTTAGTGTACTTTAAATTACCTATATGGGATGGAGCTGGAAATTAAGGAAGGGCAAGTCCTTGAGCATTGAAGAAGGCATCTTGAAGGCCAGTAGGAAAAATGACAGAGAAATTATAGAAGGGAGAAGAAAGCATGGCTGGAAGAGAAGAGTTAACAAGGAGAGACTGGAAAGGTGAGGAGAAAGGCTGAGGTAAGTACCAGAAATAGAAATAAGAAATAAATACCATGGGGAAGGGACAGTGAAGAGTTAAGGGAATACACGTAGGTGGAAATAAAACTGCAGTTGGGGTGCGGACAGAGTAGCAAAAGGGAGGCAATCAAAGCCACCAACAGAACTTCATCTTTCCACAATGCTCCAGACACTTCCCTGTTTAAGAACCTCCAGTCCTGCATTACCAGATGGTCTCATAGAAATATTCGGAAGTTCAGAATATGAATAAGACATCAAATATGGGTGTCTCCATGAAGATATGGAATAGCAGAAACTGTCAAATACATTACTAAATAATCAGCCAAACATGCCAATACAGAAAAAAAAAATGTAGGGGTAATATCAATGTCTGGAGTTGATGCAGATCTCAATGCATTTGGAGAGAGTTTTTGACCTGAGTTAAGGACAGCAAGGACATTTATACCTCTGGAATTATATGTTATAGTTGGTAGTTCTCCTACACAATAGTTTCCTTCATCCAAAACAGAACTCATCTTTACCAGTATCTGCACAAATGCAGCTATAATCTATAGTGCATACCATGACATATAAGGTGATCCTGTACGTAGTCTCAAACTCCCCCTGCTGCAAAAAAAAAAACACCCAAAACCAACCAAACAACCAAAACAGAACTCAGGGTTGTTTTTTTTTTTTTTCTAAAATGAGTAATTTTTTTTTTCCACAGACATTTGTGAAATTAGTTATTTTAGTTGTCACCCCTTTCAGAGAATGATGTTCATATCTAAAGTTAAAATTAATACAAATGACTGAAGAGGCACAGCCTCATTACAAAGGATTTATACACAAACCCTCTTATCAATACCAACCTCCTAGTTCTTAGACTCCTAAAGACAGAAATATGGAGCTACAAATAACATTCAGTTCCCAATTACTATGCCAACCAGCTCTTATTATTATAGACCGTATTTGCATTTGACTGACTGGCCTACTGGAAACATAGTGCTGCTAGACCATCATCAACATTTTCTCTTTTTCAAAGACATAATCCAGACTATGCACACCACTGCACTATCTATTGGTTTAACCATTCCTTTACATGATAAGGGATCCTACTCTTTGCAAATCTGGATTTTTTGTTAAATATCTTCATGTTCCAATTTTAACTCATCAGTTATGAAATGATGGGATTTTGTAGCAGAGTAGTTGTTTACTGGAATTCTGTAGGTGTCTACATATTTTCTTCTGTTTTTCATAGGTGGTACATTTGAGAATGTGTTCAACGGAGCACTGCTTTGTATTTGCATTTTCTTCATATTAGTATCTCCATATAATATTCATCAAAAGTTTAGTCTTCTTTTTTATCATGAATTGTCTGTGAACAGAGATTCCTACACGCCTACTTTTTGTTCAGATTTTTTACATGACAAGTTTATAAAAATTAGTTCAAATTGCAGGCTGCTAGTACACAATTATTTGGATATCTGCTCATCATCCCAGGGAATAATCTTGTCACACAGGTGTTTGTTTAACCTGTAGGAAACCTGAGACCTCTTAGGGTGTTGTCAAGCAGGGCCATTAATCTCTTTGTATCTTGATCTCCCATTTTTAAAATGGCAATAAAATTATGCTTTTCTCCTGTTCTTTGTCTGTAAATTCTTCCAGGAAGGAAAAAAAATACATATTTTTGTCACCTTGATTTAGACATTTTAATAACAATAGCATGACTGTCTGTTTTCTGACATTTAATAGGCCAGTCTGGATACCAAGAACTTCTTGGGGCAGAAAGCCCAAGTTTAAAAAATAAAGTTACATCAAATAACCTCCTACAATTCAAATAAATAGTCACAAACACTACTCTGCATTATTTATACAGGTATACTTGTCTATAATCTTCTCTTATTGCTTCTCAATCTAATTGTTTCACAGTCAGGCTTAAAGTGAAACTCTGACTGCACTGGCACACAAGTTTAACACAAGGTCTTAAACATGCTTATGTGGCCAATGCTGGGCACTAAGGAATGGAGTAAGTAAAATATTTTGCTACGATTAAGGCAAAATTACAGCTTTTCATCATGCTTTAGGGACATCCATGGGAAAAAAAACACCTTACTTCTTCAGATACATCAAACTGCCTTAAGGACATTTTTGTTTCATACATATCCGAGAGTAAGGCAGAAAGCTGTACTGCTCTGTTTTGCATTGCATCTAAAATCAGACTTATCAAGGTTTCAGAACAGGAAAGAAAAAGCCACTTCCTTTGCCCCAGTGAAGCATTCGGGATTCTCCACCTAGCACAGTGTGGCCAAAAAGATATGTCACAAAGATTTTTGAAATAAAAAAAGGACAGGTGAAAATTGTTGACATTCTATGAATTTGAAACTATATTTCAGAATTAAGACAACAAAGAAAGAAATAATGAGGAAAATTAGAGTTGTCCAAAAAGTCAACATTTTAAAGACATTAACATTTAAATATTAACAGTTCAAAATTCTACCAGTACCTTGGTTTTCAGGGACACTTATAACAAATTGTGTCACTAATCTACTGAAGGCCATGTTGTGGAAATGTATGTGTGGGAAAACACCAATTTTTGTATATAAATACTGCAATGAAGTATCAGAATACTCAAGAAACACTTTTGAGATGCACTCAGAATAAAACAGAGTCGGGGAAATACAGAAAAATCTGTCTTAAAAAAATTCTGTCCTGCACTGTGACAAAGATATCTAAAATCTTGACATATTTCATATTTCATTCAAAGATAAATTCTTCCCATTTTTTTCAGGGATGATTTTGAAATGGCTCTGCTCCTCCCTCTATTTGTTAAACCAAAATAAAAAGTAAAATGAAATCTACATCTTCATTATTCATATTGTATCCAGAAGTATTCCTTGTTCAATGCAAAACATGAAAATGTCTCACTTTTTATGGGCAAAATACTGCTCAAATATCCTTATGAATATCTTACAGGGAAGAATATAATCTGTATAAATCCATTTTGATGATTTTATTATTTTATTTCAATTTACAGTGCTTTCATATACGGTATTAAAGGAGTAAGTACTGGCATTTAATAGAATCAAAAGGCAATACTGTTTAACACTGGTGCGATGATTTATTAATTTGTCATTCCACTTACTTTTGTTTTTGAACAAACATAAATTACAGTTACACCTCTTCATAACTATCAGTTGGCACACATGCCATACTGGTAATTACATATACACATATAATTAGAAGAGCTCATGACAGTATATGTTTCATTGTGAATCAGAAACTTTCTAACTTTGCCTAGTGAAAACTATCACTCCTGTCGTGTGTAAGTTCATCTCTTTCAGAAAACAGTGTCATAAATTTAGTGACTGGTCTGTCAAATGTGAGGAATTGTAATCAAGTTGGGAACTGCAAAGGAAATCCAAGTAAAACCACAAGCAGTTAGAGGTTAATTTAAGATCAGACACACTGTGTGATGAGCAGCATTACTGAAATGGTAATGACTGGTAAAGGCAGACCAGGTCTTAGCACCTCTCTAGTACTAGTAGCTCACCTAAATAAAGAGCATTCAAACAAGAAACTAATTTCATGAAAAAAAAAGCATAAATTTCCAAATTTATTTTTATTCTACACTGGAATGATTTAACAGATCTATTAAAATAGCTCTTGCAGCCACTCTCTCTAGAGCAGCCCAGCGGTCATGGCACTTGCTTCACACTGGAAGGGATGCATGAGGCCCTTTGATCCCAACTCCAGGCACTGGACTCACATTCTGCAGTCCAGTGATCAAAACAATGGGTCATTCACAAGTCACTTTTTATTTTTGATGTATTCTGTTGGACTTTTTTTATTTATAAGAGAGTAAAAATTAATGTTTTTGAGGAGAAAGGGACACTGCAGCTCCCATACATCCCATGCAGTACCCTCAGGCCTTTGGTTTGGTTTTTCTGACCAAAAACTTAGAAGTCTTACAATAAGAGTAACCACATTTTTCAGCAAAATAGCATTATGGTGCTCTGTGTTTTCTGACTGTTCATCTTCACCAGTAACTGTAAACTGCTGGCACTAGTGCCAAGTTTGGTACAGAGAGATTTATGTTGGCAGCACATGAGCTTCTGAGCTTTTTAAAATAAATTTGGCATGAGGCATTAAAAGGGTTCACCATCACTGATCTAGATTACATCCGTCTTTATCAGCAGATGAGTTTTAAAATTCTCATCTAAATAAATACCTGCAATTTGTTTGTATTTTCTTCCACCAAATTCATGCACGTAGGAAGAATTCTCTGAAATCATCTGCAAACTCACTGCATTTTTCATCCACTATCTCTACAAAACTCACGTCTGCCGCTTTAGTGTGATGTAACTGTTCTTTATTACAGCAATCTTAATTATCTGTGTTTTAGCTTTTGCCTCCCACACTTGCTTGTTGCCATTGTACTCATGTCTGGTCTAAAACCAGGACCTAAGCTAGCTGAGGCCAGCAACTGTCTTTTCAATATCAGGTTCAGACACAGTCTAGCACAAAGGAGCACCAGTTCCTGACTAGAACCTCAACATGCCGCAGCACTACCAATGTTAAATTTCACAATAATGATTTTATCTTCCTTATACAGTAATTATTAGCAAAGCTGCACAGCTTTCAAAGAGCCCTTGTTTTCACATTTCACCAGCAGCTGAAGCAAAGGACACATTTCCATTACAAGATGAAGCTGTACAATCTCATCCAACAAATGATCTCACTCTGACCCTCACACTAACTTTGCTATTAAGCAAAAACAGGCACATTTTCAAATATTGATTCCAACTAATGTCTGATCCTAACAGGCATGATCTTATCGGGGGCCCGCTATAACAGAAGGAGTGTCAGAGTTAAACAGAATAGATTTAGATAAGATCACAATCTTCCTCACCATGATGTGATGCTATCACTGAGTGAGTATAGTATTTGAAGTAATTATCATTAATAGATATTGGCAACAGGAAGAGTGGTCACTGCTAAGATCTAAACAAATTTGTGCATGATAAATAAAACAAGTTTTATCTGAATGGTGGATATGTTATGTGCCCTGAGAGACTTTGCCGCCTTTATTCTTTGCTTTGAAATGATGGATATTCAATTAAGAGAGAAATATTGAGTAGCAACATTGCTACTTCAGTTTGTTCTGTACCTTCTGGTTTAGGGCAAACTGCCACTTTAGCCTTCCTGCTGCTTTCCTGATGTCTGTCTTGACCAGACATCCCACGCAGTGTTGTGTGGAGAGACACTGGTTCCAGGGTTTGCCTGAAGAGCCATGACAACGGCTGATTTCATGGTGCCCTTTTGTGTTAGCAGAGTGGAGTAGCAAGGGGCTGTCTTAGGGGAGGTGTGGGAAGTAAAGGGTCATCTTTCTAGACTTTGAGCCCTGCGGCTGTTTTCTTATTTGAATTATTCTTTGCAGAAATATGGGGCATGGGATAGCCCCATGGTGGGCTAGCCTTGAGGACTGGTCTCTGAGATGAGTGTGGGCTGGGGCAAAAGCCACAAGAGAGGTACAAGGTTGAAAGACATCTGACTTCATTTGATTTTTGCCCCACCATTCGTTCTGACTGTGGCAGACTTTCTGCATTTTCAGAAAGAAGAAGGTACTGTAAAAGGGAACACCTGCTTTGATGTGGCAAATTCTCTGTGAAACTCTTAAGTCTTTCTCCCCTGAAGCAGTTAGCATGTAAGGCCAAAACAGCACAGAATGAAAATAATAATTTATAGCCCTGGAAAAAAATGTTATCAACCTAGGAAAACTGAAAACACTGGTACAAAAAAAAAAAAAAAAAAGTCAGTTGATAGTTAAGTTTGCTTTTTGTAATGAAATAGCACAAGCATAGCTAAACTTTCATATGTCAAAGCCATGCAAAAATAATATATGGGAAAAGAATGCAAATCTAAAATCCCTTTAACTATTCACCATTAGTAGAAATAAGCAAGTATGTAACATGCAGAATTAAAAGGGCACAATGTTCTCTATGTCTATTGTGATAACAATATTGAATTCTAATATGCTATTTTTCATCCTTATAGGACTTACAGACATTAGCTAATTAAGTCAATTTAAAAAATATTTCTAAATTAATAAAGTACTTGCCAAGACTACCCAAATATCGGTCGTATACACAAAAAACCACATGCAGCTTTGCTACTTATCTTCATGTATTTGTCTTCTCAAATGTGTGATTAACTCCAGAGCACTGAAATCTTTTTGATAATCGCTGAAGATGAATGTATCAGGACAATCAGCAGCATATGGAACACAGAATGCTGCCAGATGTTAACACACTAAAATAAAGCAGAACCATCCATGTACTCCATATCTTGTCTAAAAATAATATATTCATTGACCTTAACCCTATCAAATCAGTTCCATCTTCAAGGTCAAACAAAATAACAAATATTTATCTTCTATGGAGAGGTTTATAGGCTGTATTTGCAGTGTTCAGCGTCACAAAATGCTAAGCACACCTCAGCCCTACTGCTTTGAATGAAAGCTTGGGTGCTCCACCAGTAGCTCCCTGCTGGTGCTTGGTGCTAAGTATAATCAAGTCCTAAGTGTGTATTAATCACCTTTTAAAATCAGTGATTGTTGCTCTTTCCCTTTCATTGCTTTACATTTTTTCAAAGACTATACATGGTAACAGAAAAACACCTAGTTAGAGTGAAAAATAGAAGCATATAAATGGTGATCTCTAACACATACTTTATTTGGAAGAGATCTGAGTGTTCTACATTTTCTTGAAAAAAATAACTTCAACAATCTTTATTATCCCAATAAATTTTTGAAGTGATAGTATCAATGCAGCATACTGCTGCAACTCCTGTGAGGCTGAATACCACACTGCAGTGGCCATGGCAGGGAATGCCACCCTCTGAACCTCTTTACTTCCCCCATGTCTTGCAACTATCCCAAAGGTGACTTTGCAAGTCCTCCTGTCCAACACTACAGCCAGAGAAACATCGAAAACTATGAGAACATCATGATCGTACTTCTGAAGAGTTCAGGAGAACTCACAGTTATGGCAGTTATAGTGAACAAAGAATCAGATTATCAAGTATCTTTGGTATGACTGACCAGGAAATGCTTATTACAGGTCAGAAAGACCATTTAGCCCCATGTGTGCCACTAGCCAGAGCAAGCGTAGTAGGTGCTACTACCAAGCCACTTTAACTCTGCAACAAGTGCTAACAATTGGCTTGGAAGAGGGAATGCGAGGAATGTTAAGGAGGCACAACCACACCAAGTGGTCTCACATTTGTGAGAGGTCACATTTCAAACCACAGGTATTCTTTTTATTTTCCCCTGCTGAAGGCTGGTGGTGGAAGCGGAAGCGTTTTCAAAAGTAATCAGTGCATGTGCAGTCATCTACGACACGCAGGCACTTGTTATTGTTACTGCATGTATTAAAGAGATTTACTAGCACAGAAACAGTACCATAAAATGAGCTCCAAGGATGCCAGTGATGCCAAGAGCCTTCTCACAAATGTTTCCATATCTAACCCATGGTGTGTTCTCTGTTTTTTAGCCTGTCTAATCGGGGCTCTGGTACCTGATAGTGGATGACTGACTAAAGAAATCAAGATTCAGCTTACTCCCTGAGGCATGCTGTACTGCCAGATCAAAGTGCACACATTTGGCATCCTGAAAATGCAATACCATTGCTCTCACTTTGCAAATCTGTGACACGGAAATCTGGGACAATGATCCTTATAAATCAGACAGCATTTCTTAAAAAAGAGGTAGAGAATACTCTAGAAATAAAGTCGTAAGTACAGATGAAAAAAAAAGCAATGAATGCAATACTGATTTAGTATTTAGTTATACATAGAGCATTAAATCTAACTTTAGTTAGCAAGAAATTGGAGTGGGAAGGCAGAATGTTAAAAAAAAAAAAACAAAAAACAAAACTGTATGCAATTGGGAAGGGATATGCCAAAGAAATATATCTACTTACTTCTGGATCTCCCAGCAAGCCCTTGTTATATTTCAATTAGATTTTGAAAATGGTATCCTATACTGGTATGACCAACTGTCTAGCTTGCTGTAACGTCCCATCTGCCATTTTCTACAAAAAAAAAAACCCAGTGTCTCATTCTGACCTTTTAAAGCCAATCTTGAAATATTTTAGCTACCTGCAGGCATCTCTGGGCAGCAGAACAAGTGAAGTTGGCTGCAGACATTTCTCAGCATCAGGGTGCCAAAAACCATGGGGTCAACTGCTCCATTTCCATCCCCCACACCACGGCTCAGCTGTGCCTACAACTGCTCCTGTCGTCTTGGTCCAGCTTGTTCTTAAACACACCAGCCACAGATCTACTACAACCTCCTGAATCTCTTCCAGCCCTTCACACTCATTACCCTGAGGAAGAACCTTTCTTGTGTCTCACCTTAATCTCCCTTGCTGATACCTACACCTGTGCGTCTGGCAAGTTAACCTAATGTAACCCATCATATCCTTCCATGATCCAGGTGGATCCAGGAAGCGAGGGAAACTCTCCACCAGAGAAGTGTACAGGATTAAGATGCTATTCTGGCTTGGAGGAGGGGAAGTGGTTTGACTAGAGCGAGAAGAGAAACGGGAGTGAGGTAAAACAAGCATATTCCAAGAGAGAAGAATACAATCTGGAGTTTAACAAATATGAATAGTAAGATCCAATATTTAATGTAGTAAATGCAACTGTGTCCAAGAGGAAGAAACACTATAAAAGCAAAGAGATAAGATTAAGACATACTACAAGGTCCATAGTGGAATTAAAACGTAGCAATAGCAGAACTAGGCCTGCTTCAACACAAGCAGAAAAGAAGAAACTAAGATATTTTGGACCTACTATTGTTCTCTGCTTTCTTGCTCTCTTCCTTTTATGCTAATTTGTCCCAGTTTTCTTCCAAAAGTGAGGACAACAGCTTGCAGGAGGGGGAGAGAGGGAAGAATCCTTCCGCACCTCCCCAGCACCGAGGCACACCTCCCTCAGCTCTCCTAAACTTGTCTTCAATGTCCTCACACATGGCAGGAGTTCCAGTTTCGCCTTTTAAAAAAAGTGGTCACTCATCCCCCAGATCAGAGACTACCATGCGGAAAAGAAAGCTTCAAAGAAAAAAAAAAAGTATTTTGGGAAATGTGAGATGTTTATAAATAAAAACATAAGTAACAACAATTACTAACATATAGGAAGGTTTTACTTAAAAAAAAAATCTTCTACACATTTCAGATACCAAATCAAATGTCAAAAACAAGATATAAAATCCTAATCTGTGACAGGAAGAATTTTAAATTATAAGACATTTTCTCAGAGAGAGAATAATCTACATAAACTATGATGATATCTCAAATGCTATGTAGTTTATTCTAAATGCATCAGCAGCATTCAGACTGCTATCTTTCCCTTAGAGCAGAGGAAGGATGGTATTATGTCTATGTAAAACTCAGTTATTCCCTAAGTATGCTATAGAGTTCAAATAAAATAATTATAACTATTTAATGTTTCATAAATCGTGAAACATTTTGTAAATACATTGAAATATTTTTGCCTTCTCCCTAGTCTGTGCAATACATAATAAAATGCATTACTGAAAAGAAAGGGGATAAAAGTTTATTAATTAATACTAAGTTATTTAAGATGTGACACTAATATGAAACAATATCAAATCTGATGATGCTATGCATCTAATTTATCACATATGGAATATTAGGACATGCACAAAACCCTGAAAATAAATAACATCCTCAGGCAGAGTACCAGCTGTGCATCCCCTGCTGCAGGCTTCCCCCTGCTGCAGGCGGTCTGGGACTGGCAGGCAGGGCAAGCGACGGTGCCTCCTGTGCTCTTCACAGCAGAGCCCAAATGGCTGGAGCTGAGCGTCTCTTCAGCTCCTCTGGAGCCTGGGGAGCCAGCATGGATTAGACTGATGAACTTGTTCTCCGGGCTTGATAAATGAGGCCCAGGACATTTACAAACTTTACTCAGTACTTAAGATCTCAGGCCAAGCTCTGTATTGCCCATATTTTAGTGGTGCAGATCAGATCTGCTGTATCTGGAAAAGGATTAATTTTGCTACTGGCTATGTGACACCACAACATCATTAGAAAAGGAGCTGAACAGAGAAGAAAGTTCAGCAAAATATTAGTATCTCAAATAAAACTCTGATTTTTAGGACCTAATAACAGTCAGTATTTTCTTCTGGCTAGAATACGCTATTTTTATATACTCACAAACACTTACATTGTGTATATATGTATGTACAGATATATATTATTAATATACTTACTATTGTAAAATATATTTATGCATTCACACACATTGTACTAACTATACTTGCTATAAATATTGAAGGTTTTTTCCTACTCAAAGCATTCAAAACCACACTTTTACAGAATGCAGTTGGCTGCTAACGAAACAAGTAGAAATACCTTTTATTTCCATAATTGTTGAAAATTTACGAGCTACTTCTCTCAAGCATATTCAGACAGAAAGAGAACTGGTGCCTGGAATTCCAGTGTATGGAAGTGAGCAGCAAGCAGCCACCATCTTCACTGAAACCACAGGTCCATACCTTTACTTGAAGTATTTTTTTTTATTTAAATGAAGATAAACAATAATTTCAAATCTTGTTATTTTCACTATCACATGGTATCTTGGTCTGGACTTTTATTACAGTTAATTTTCTTTTCCCTCCAAAATTTTCTCTACAGCACACTTTATTCCAAATAACTGCCTGCTATTGCCTCCACAAGGCTTATGGAAAGAATCCATTGATGTTTTAATAATCATATGTCATATTTATGTCCAGACAGTACATCCGGACAACGTACTGAGTGCAACACAAATGCTACTACAGTTCCACAGGCAACAGCATCACCGTGCTTTTCTCCACTATCAATGTACACTAAGGCTAACTACCCTTGGGCAGGCATAGCTTTATGTGTAATTGCCCCAAAGAAACCGAGGAGCATCCAGGACATTTTATTTTCTAGTGGTCAAAGAGAGAATACAAGCCTCCAGGTCCTTCAGTTCAGTGCCCATTGTAACTACCAAATTCTTGGCTTAATAATGCAAACGTCTTCATAGACAAAAGCACCCTCATAGTTTTATGTTCCACTAAAACTATGGAGGTACGCTTGCTCCATGGATGTGAAACTACTGAAAAAAAAATGTGTCAACATTTTAGAAAATGAATTTTATTTCAGAGTTAAAAAAAAATTGTGTTATTTAGTATTTAGTGAGAAGAAAGTTATTTCAAAAACTGCTAAATATTTAAATCTGACATTTTCTATCTGCTTAGTCTATAATAATACATATGTTTCATAAACAGGAAGAAATATCATTATAAAAAGTATGAATTTTAAGAAGTTCCTCAGAGAACAACTTTAATGTTAAATTCCTCATCCTATACATAGGTGTTGAACTTGTGCCTGTTAGGTATTACAGTGCACTGAGCTACATGAATGACCTTAAATGGAGCTAAATCAATTATTTCTCTCACCCAAAGTTTTAAAATAAGACTATATCCCATTCTAAAAGTTTTGTTATAAATTCAGCAAGATCTGAAGTAGTAAAAAAAGCATTTGAGTCTTAAAGCCTATGGTACATAGATTAGACTAGATGACCATAGTCTAGCAGCACAAGAATATGTTGCTCCTGCACAGTTTATTGCACTGGTTCTCTCTCCACAGCTTAACAATGCAATATGTGCTCCAGCACACGCTATCTTCTGTCTGCTTTTCCCCACATCCTAAAATGGAAAGGCCTGGCACTTGCAAATTGTGTCTCCCTCTGTTTCTGCTGCCTGGGAGGCCTTGAACCAAATTTTCTTGCACTTTTTCTGTCCCAGGCTCCTGACCTGGCCTCATCTCCTTCCCTGGGCCATCCCCTCGCTCACCTCTCAGCAGTTCCCTGTCAATGTGTCCCAGGGTACCTTGCCATTTTGAGAAGGACCCCCTTATTGAAACGAAGTTTGCTGAAATGAGACAGATACTTGACTGAGTTTTCTCCCAGAGAACTTAGTTTAATGAGAATGATTGGTAATGTCTTCTACTTAATTACAATAGTATTAGGAAAAAGTCTGCTTAACGAAGAAGCTTATAGCAAGCACCAAGTAACTGAATTATTAAAAAAAAATCTTTCAAAGTGACCGGTGGTAGTTCTAAAACAAATGTTACAGTTCTGCTATTTCGATAAACAGGTAGCAAAATGAAACATGGGTCTTAAAAAAAGGCTGTAACCAAGGAAAAGAGGTTAAAAAACAGAAGTGATTTTATGTGAAAAACCCCTACTGACATAATATTACATTCTGGAAATCATCGATTCAGAAATAAAGAAACAAAAAGGAATAATGTAATTTCAATCCTGTCTTCCTGTGAACATTTGTGTTTTGTTTTGTTTTCTGTTAAGCAAACCATCTTTGTATGTTCCTTAAACTTTTAACATCTTACAACTAAGGCTATGGTAATGGCACGCAATACTATAGCAGTGTACTAACAGCATTCAGACAGAGGTGCACGATCAATGTGCTCTTTCTTTTCATCGACCATGTTGCTTCATTACCTATTTGTGTTCTGGAAACTACTTCCGCAAGCTGGAGAAAACTGCTTTTGACTTTCTTAAAATGGAGTGTTTATTCAGAGTGTTAACACATGTTGCTATATTAGTAACATGTTTTAAATTAACTCTGATGTGTAAATGGAAATAAAGGAGCAGAAATAGCTAACTATTTTGAAAGAAAAGCATCTAAACTATAACTATGCACATAAGTTTTTTTTAAAAGTTCTTCTGTCATTGCACTCCCCTCAACTACATGTCTATATAAATTGCAGAGCACTTCATAAAAGTAAGGTGATGTGTTCTCAAAGGCCATTTTGGATGGCCATGTGGATGTCCACATCATCTCAGCATATCTCTGTTTTTCTAATGTTCCAGTTCATATGAAGTTGCCAAGCCTGACACTTGCATAGCGCATCAGCACACTGCCGCAGGTGTGACACAATGTGCTGTCCAGAAGTGCTGTTAAATTTAACATCTGCTCGTGTTTGGGACAGAAGGAAGTGGTTTTAAACTGGTATTAAACATGAAGAGCCTGACAGAAACAGCAGTAAAAATGAGAAAGAAATGCTTTTGTAGTCATTTGAGGTACTTAAAGATATAAACCCCATATAACAAAGATTAGAATAAAGATTCGTTACTAAATACACTATTTTTAGTAACTAAATACAAAAATGGCTCTGGGCTGGTAAGAACCAAAATACCCGTTTGCAAGTAAATATCTAAAGATAAAAACTGTCTTATCCCTTTCTGTGTTTGAACAAGAGAACCAGAGACTACAGCCTGACCACCAGCTGTCCTGGTGGCTGTACAACACCTCCAACCCAAGCGCCCAGCAAACCCTATCACTGCAACTCCAAAGACTAAAAGTTGCTGGCTACTACAGAGATGAGGTTTTTGACCTGAAGTGACCAGTCATAGATTAGCAAGTGAGCAACTTAACTGAATTTTGAACCTTGGCTCCTCAACCCCTCACATGCTACTCAGTCAAACAGTTTCATGAAGGTATCTTCCAGAAGAAGTGATATTTTGGCACTGAACCTCCCAGATCCCATTAAAGGATCCCTGCTGTATCTCACGGCTCATCTGGCCCAACCCTGCACAGTTTTGCCCCACAGATTCCCTTCACAACCACATTGAATCCTCTTTCCCTTATCAGGCCGATACAGGCCTGCCCCATGCACTCCTCCCTGCAACAAGATGATGAGAACAACGGGCAGGATCCAGCTTCTCATTGTTTTGCTCCACAAAACCCTGCCATGGGCACAGATTAACACCAAAAACTAGATGGCAACAGCCAAGAGAAAAGGACTTTAAGAACGGCACCACTCGACTACCAGAGTGATGGCATGAGCTGCTGCTCAGCGTCCATTGTGGGCTACACAGTTCTGTGCCACTTTCATTTCCAATGGCCTCATTCTCAGCAAATTGTTCCTTCAAACAGGGAAAATATTTACAACTGTGAAAAAGCAAGCAAATGGCTTTTTCTTAAAGAGGCTGCTAGTGTCTTGAATTTAGAGCTGCTTACATGCAGTATCTACTCATTCAGTGGTTGTATGATCAGCCTAGAGGGGTCTCCTGCTCTTCTCACCTGCCTGTTCACATTAGACTTGACATTTGTGCAAATTCACTTTCCTGTTAAAGACAGGAATCACAAGCTAGGAGTTTCATGCTTAGAAATACATTCCTGTCTCCGTGTAAGTATCCACAAACTACTTAATTTTCCATGACGCAGCCAGGTGCAAAGTTGGACCCTTCCTGGTAAAACCAGTGATTAAATCATGTCACCTCTCTCACAGAGGTGAGCTCTCACCAACTGTACATAGAAAGCAGTATTGTACAAAACTCTTCATGTGTCTGTTTGTCGAAACAGCAAGATTATATTAAATCTCAAACAGAATCTCAAAAAATGTAGCTGATCTCTTTTTACTGTAAAACAAGAGAACAAGCTCTTATTTTAGAATTACACTTTCTAGGCTTGAAAAGATACTTCTGTGCATTTCATATTCTTGGGACTATCAACTCTTACAGAATAGTTGATGGAAAGTAGAAGTGGAAGGAAATGAAAGGCAATAACCTTTAGGCACAATTGTGCAGACAGATACAAACACTATGCGTGTAGTAGAGAGCAAATAACTCTAGCAGAGTTCAGTCTGTGTTTTGCCCGTTACCACTCCAAATTAATATCCTTATCCCAAATTCCTCGGCCCCATGTTGGGCACCAAAAGAACTGTTACAGTTTAGCCCTGCTCAGGACCAAGATACACAGCTTCTCACTCACTCCCCCCATCCTTCAAGGGAATGGGGTGAGATAATATAACAAAAAGTTTAAGGTTTGAGATAAGGACAGGGAGAGATCATTCAAGTTACTGTTACAGGCAAAACAGACTTCACTTAGGGAAAACTATTTCAATTTATTATTATTAAAACCAAAGCAGGATAATAAGAGAGAAAAAAAAAAAAATCCTCCCACTCCTCCCCTCTTTCCAAGCTTAACTTCATTTCAAATTATCTCCATCTCCTTCCCCCTCCAAGTGGTACAGGGGGAACAGGGAATAGGGGCTGCAGTCAGCTCATCACATGTCGTTTTCCACCGTTCCTTCCTCCTCAGGGGAAGAACTCCTCACATTCCTCCCCTGCTCCAATGTGGAGTCCCTCCCACGGGCTACAGTCCTTTGTGAACTGCTCCAACGTGTGGTCCTTTTCCACCGAGTGCAGTCCCTCAGGAACGGCTGCCCCAGCACAGGCCCTCCACGGGCCACAGCCGCCTTCAGGCATCCTCCTGCCCTGGTGTGGGGTCCTCCACGGGCTGCAGAGGGACAACCTGCTTCACCACGGGCTGCACCACAGGCTGCAGGCGAATCTCTGCCAGGAGCAACTTTACTCCTCCCCCTCCTTCTTCAGTGACCTTGGCATCTGCAGCCGTTCCTCTCACAAAAAAAATTCTTCACCGTCAGGCTCAGGCAGATGCCTCTCAGGTTCTCTTCACATCTCCTTTCTTCCCTTCTCTTGGCCAGGCTGGGCCAAGTCCGGCCCAGTCAGCCACCCGGTGGGAGGCCAGAGGGTGAGGGTCGCAAAGGCCCACAAGGCTTACACCTCCCCCTCTCTGCCTGTGCTTCTCAACTCCTTTTTTTTTTTTTTTATTTTCCCATTCTTAAATACATTATAACAGAAACGTTATTGCTGTCACCAATTGGCTTGGCCCTGGCCAGCGGCAGGTCCGCCCTAGACCTGTCCGAGTCCACCGGACAAAGGGAAAACTTCTAGCAGCTTCTTGCAGAACCTGCCACCATAGAGCCTCCCGCTACACAAAACCCGCACAAATGCCTATATAAGTTCTAAGATCTGAGACACATTTTTTGTTCTTAAAAACAACATTCTCAAGATTTCTAGTGCTGCATGCAGATTGTTTAATCAACAGTAACAGTAATGCAATGGGGTACATTATTCATAAGGGGTTTTGATTACTCTGTAATTCCTGAGTATTGGCCAACAGATGAGAAAAATTAAGAATTTTACTAGTCACTGAGCTACTTCAAGTCTACCATTAGAGTCTGAGTATTCTGTAGTCCTGATACGGATGTTGCTCTACCATATCTCCTGACAATGCTGAGGCACTGCTGACACAGTCAACAGCTGCTATTCCTACTGCAATTCCAAACAGCACTTAAATCATTTTTGTTCAAGGTACCCAACCTTCCACTATTCTGTGAATTATATTGTTAATATACTTCAAGACTGAAGCTTGAAAGATATAAAAAGTATTTGACATCTGGCACAGTGACTCAATTAATTACTATGCTGAATTAATCAGCTTGCTCCGTCTCCTGTGCCAACAGCAGTAAGACTGTATTCAGCAACACAGCACTGCTTGAAACAAGAAGCACATCAACAGGATAGTACATGTATATAGGCTGTATACAGTGGAGAGTACAAGATTAGTTAAGTAAGCTGAAACCATTACAGCTTGGTAACGAATCCTGGGAGGCAGTGTCACACTGCTAACACTGAACAGTGAAGTCAGGTTAAGATACTTGTAGTCAGTCACAAACAAATTTTCCAATAAAGAAACCAGCTGCAAAAATTGTGATATTTACTCACCTGAGGTTCTGTGAATTTTTATTTCCTTTCCTCTCTACACCAAACATTAAAATTAAAGCTCTTTTCCAAAAATGATCAGATGTTTATAACAGTGCAATGTTTGAAGTTCTCATTCAGAAATGAACTAAACCTGCTGTCAGCCTCCGATGTAAAATTTTGATTGAATTCTAGGAAGGTGAGGCTTTACCCAAATGCGCTTTCTAAAACAGTTAAAAATAACTTAAGTAAACAAATACAACTCCCCTTATGAACAACCGAGTGCATGTATGCTAGTGAGAAAAGTAATCAAATGTGTCCAGTAAACAGAAAAACCATAAATAAACCAGAATCTTTTCAAGGAAAAAAAAAAAAGGTAAAAGAAAATATGTAGAAGCTGGCACCGGGTTTGTGTGGCTTAAACAGTAAATTAAAGTTCTATCAAAAGGTTTACATTTCTTCACATAGCATTTTAAAGTAACAAATGTAGGATTACAGGAAACATCTGATATTGAGGAAAAAGAAACTACTTAGAATCACAAAATAATTCAGATTGGAAGGGACCTCTGGAGGTCATCCAGACCAAACTCCTGCTCAAAGCAGGGTAAACTTCAAAGTCAGATCCAGCTTCGAACTCAGATTGCTCAAGATCATATCCAGTTCAGTTTTGACTATCTCAAAGGATGGAGTTGCTCAGGGGACAAAACAATATTGCTGAGAACTACAATTCTATTTACAGGAACTTTTTCAGATTTCCAAATGTATTTACATTAGTATGCAAAGCAAAATAAAACCTTTCAAGTATTAACAAAGATAGATTTTTTTTTTCTTTTGTAATTTGACATTAAACAAATTAGTATCTTTCCAGTTTAGTGAGAAAAACGTTCTGAAGATTTTCATCCCACATCTCTCTGAACTGGTCTGAGAAAGTTGTTCCATCCAATTTTAATTACCGAACTAAAAAATCAGCTCTGCTCACTGTTAAATTAGAAGTTCATTAAAACCAAACTTCTTAGCTGAACATTTTTGTTAGAGCAAAAGTTATATTTGCCCAACATTATAAAGGAATAACAAACCTTAATATAAGTCTGTGCTACCAAAGGAGAAGCAAGCTCTTGCTCTGCATCTCCTTCAGAAAACAAAAATGAAACAACAGGAACAACTGCTGCCATGTTGTAAATTCATCCTAAGAATATCTGATAGTGATAAGTTTTGTAGTGAAGGGTCATCATCTCCCATATTCAAATATTATCTTCAAGTCCTATATACCTGAGGAAGTGGTAGAGGTGAAAAGGGCAACAGGGACAACACAAAGCTAGCATTTTTCCTAAGGTATTATGTGGACTGACTTTGAGCTACACCAGGCCTAATGTTTCTGTTGCATGAGAATTGACGACAGTAGTAATAGAAATCTTAGAAAATTATTTGAAATATAGGTAGTTGTTGCAAATGATATTTTATGAAAAACATTTTGAAAATACTGTTCGATCAAGAATCAAGTATATGAAGAAATAAAAATGAAATTAAATAGATGGAGAAAATGGAGAAAGGTATTCAAATAGTCCAGTTTCCTCTTTCTAACAATAAGAAGCTTTAAGTGTCCAGCACTTTTGAAAATCCACCCTTTATTCAGGAGCCTGAGTTGGAAATCTGATCTGTGTTGGGAATACTGAACTCTAGGAAAATTAGGCAAAGTTTCCATGCCACTTTCTGTAACATCTTGTTAGCATCTTTTGATTAATTACTTATGCTAAAGAGTCTACAAAATATCAAGATCTTAAATGGCTGCTATGTACTCATATCAGAAAAACACTACCATTTAAATACATGTATTTACAGAAAGTAACGTGCTTAATATTCAGTAAGCCTGTAGAAAGAGAACTCAAATACATAGGCATAGGTTCTCCAGTGAGCAGTTAAAAACTGTTTCCTCATAACCCCTCTCTCACACTCTGCCAGGTGGTACTTCAGCAATTCAGCACTCCTCACTCTCTTCAAGTCCTTCAAGGGCAGGAAAATACCCCCAACACCGGGAAGATGAGCTTCTCAACTTACAGCAGAGCCATATCTGCTCCCAAATGTATGTAATGTACTTCTGTGAAACAGTTCCTCAGGTCTTTATGCTAACACATTCATGCGAAGTCTGTAATAGCAAACAGTGATCCAGCTGAAGGTAATGGTTCTTTGGAAGTATCTCACAGGGCAAGGCATGTTCCAAGATTGTCTAAGCCCTTCCCCTAGAGATAGTTGTTGCTTTTTTTAAATGCAGGGTCACCTTTCCAGATACTCTCCAAAAATTAATTTGAACTATATACAAACAATATTGAAGCTCGGACTTAAAACCAGTACAAACAAAAATGAAATTAAGACCTAGGAATGACACGATTTTCAGTGCACTTAACTGAAGTCTCCAAAGCATTGCTTTTAAGTAATCTGGTCCACATACTTTCTGCAATTGGAATAATTGAGAATATATTATATGACAGATGTTTTTTGATAACTTTCAAAATAATTTTAATCTGATAAAAGATCTTGCTATGTTCAGTAACATTAACATTAAGGCAAATTTAATGAATTTTATCCTAAAACAATGTAGCTATTTATTTTCTATACCATCTATTAATATAAATTAAGTATTCAGCAATTAATGCTATGAAAAATTTTAAAAGCCACTTAAAAATCAGATATTACTATTGAAATACAACAGCTTGTTTCAGCAAACAAGGAAGCAACATTTCCCTTCTTCTGTAAACTAACAAGTTCAGTACTATTAACCTGTGCTCCAAATAACTTTACATGGACAATTGCCATAGACGAACTAATTGGAAAAGAGTCAAATGCCACTGTCCATGAAAGCTAACAATGCCTGTTTTCAAATGCTCTGGCTGAGAAGTAATTCAGGCCATTCCCTAAAGAATGACACAAAATATAACGACGTGAACCGTCTCGGAGCTTCTACATACCAAGGTGTTATTATTCAGATCCATCTTCCCAGCAAAAGGCCCCCATGTTGTTCCAACCGGAAGCTGCTGCCGGCTCTGAATCTTGCGCTCCCCGTCTTTTTGGACCACCTCCAACTCTCCTGCAAACAAAGGAAACAAGCAGTGTTGAGAGTACTTTCACTTGTGCCTTGACAACAACCACCTCTGCCTTTGTGTTGGCTTTATACGTACAATGTTCTGAGGACCCATATAATGAGAATTAATTATGCTTGTCTGAAAAAAAACTGATCTTGTCATCCTGCAAAAGAAAAACAAATCTTTTTCCCTTATTTATTCAAATTTGATTTAGAAAGTCTCATTCCTTTCTTGCATCTTTTCACATGCATTAGAATTTGAAGGCATTTTTATTCAGAATAGCGGTTTCATAAAAGTTCTTAAGAAATGCTGAGGAGGGCAGAGACGACAGTTGAAAGGAACAGCCTCCACACCTGGTGCAATAACCTCCTTGATGCATTTTGCTGTCACAAGACCACATTCTGAAGCATTCAGCTACTAAAAAATTCAGAGACATACCACATAGTGATATAAATCCATAACAACTGTACTAATTTTGAAAAAACTACTGAAAACATTTACTACAGTTAAAAAAGGGATTTTGAACCGAGTAAGGTTTTATAAGCAGCAACATTTCAGAATTAGATCCAAAATAATTTGTTAGCTTAAGGTTTTAACACAAAATATGTAAAAGTAATCAGCACATGGGATAGTGAATTTTTTTTCTATTACATACTAATTTGTCATTTAAACAAAATTTTTAAAGTAAGGACTTCAAAATTAACACTTAAATCTTAAATTGTCACTTTAGGTCACTTTAACTTTTCTGCATTTTTACAGTGAAAAGGGAAAGAATAATACATAATTGATCATTACTGTGGAAGGGAAAATAAAATTCAGTCACCACCTTTGTCCCAAACATTTTTTCACTTCACTTCAGGATTAAAATATAGTCTGGACAACCCTTCTTTGAAAGTAGTCTCTTCAATAAGCCTATTTTTATATGAACAAATATTTCACTGAAATGTAGCAACTGGTATGTATATATTTCTAACATTCTTTTCTAGAACAATTAAAAAAATGTCGGGTTTCAAACATTAAGAGGGATAAAATGGAACAAGGAGGACGGGCTGATCTGTGCTTTTCTTGTTAGATGTTTAACTGAATTTTACATGCTGTTATACTTCCAAGCTTTGGGCTTCTTGAAGGTAGGCAGAAAATCTATTGTGGCTCTCACAAGTGGCAGAGCTCACCTCGACTTCGCTGCAGCCATGCTTTCTCCCAACCTATTCTCCCTGTCTGCTAAAGACCCTTCCTCTCTTTCCATACCAACCAGATGCAACAGTAATTACTGCCTTTTACATCAACATGTCCCTCCACAACAACCCTACCCTAAATCAGGACAGTGCTTTTCCACGAACAGGGTAAAGTCCAACTGTGCAAGAAGTCAACTTGTCCCAGATTTAGAACTGGCAGTTGTTGTGAAATGAACCTTGGGCCAGAGGAAGTGAGTAACTCCTCCCGGCTTACAGGCAGTTTCCACAGACTTCCCCAGCAAACCATTCCCATGGATGCCTGGATTTATGTTACAAGCAAGCTCCAAAGTTTTTACTTGTCTGCAGGGGTTAATCTTGACCATTTTCCAAAGAGAAGACTTGGCTCCAGCTTCCATTTTCAAGCACAGAAATCTACATTTCACTTCTGAGTGTTGCAGATTGCAAAACTACTCTATGTAAAATTGTGCATCAGATCCTTCCTGCAAACTGGAACAAATCTAGGAAATAGAGCTGTATCAGTTTACAAAAGCTTCTCTGTGTGCAGATGAGTCCTCACTGTGACAGTGCTATGACATTTTAAAAGGCAGTATGTAAGCAGGAAAGCTTATGGATTAATTATATCTAATTTACACATGTGAGATATATGCATCTAAACGGGGGGGGGAAAGCATTTTTTCCCTCTCACAGTCACACTGTTACAAATTACATTAACTTTAAAAAATCTCTTTACATGTTAATTACGGAAGAGAGAAATCTTTCTGGTATTGCAAAGTAACATGTTGATCACCTAGGCACACTGCAGCATTTTCTCTCTACACAGAGATGAAAACTGTAGCATTTGCTTGCTTTTACACACTAAAAAACAGTCATGTCTATGGACATGTCACATTTAACTGATACCAGAGGAATCATGAGAATCTTTGAAAACCCTTTTAAAAAATAATTCAGCCTCCCTTTCTGCCACTGACATTTTTCATTTGAAAAGGGTTCAGACACAGTCAAACAGTGACTCCTTATCTGTACCTGTGGATTTACAAGCAGGCCTGTCTTTTAATGGATTAAGAACGACAAACTTAGGGCAGATCATCCACTGATATCCAAAAAACTACCTAAGGTACACATCATTACATTTTTTATTTTAAATAAAATTAATAACATGAGTCTTATACCTGGTAAGTAGTTCAGGTTTGAAGCAAACATAAAAATAAGCAATTATTTTCCAAAACTGTATTTTTTCCTCCAGCTGATAATTAAATAAGTTAGTATAGATTCTTTCTCTCTTTCATTCTCATTTATTACAGTCCCAAGTTGCAGTTTCGCCGGTACATTTCAATATATTTGAAAACTGCACTGATGTGTACTACAGATGGGGTAACATCATGCTGAATTGTACTGAAGCTGCTGTTTTTTCACCTCCACTCAGAACACCATGACAGGGCAGTGGACTGCAAACAGGGTTCCAAGACGTTTTGCTGCATAACCTTCCCATTTCCTTTGTCCATAATTTAAAAAAAAAAAAAAATACATTTCTCTCTGGTCACCATGACCAGCATCCATTTTACCAGTTAATGTTAGACTTGGGAGGGATAATCTGCTCGTATGTTTTGGCAAATACAGACATTTTGGCTATGCTTGTACAAGGTACAGCATATTACAATTTGATCCTTGGCAAAGATTTTTTTTTTTCACTGACAATCTTTGTTTGTTTAGGGGAAAAAAATAATACTAAGAGAGCTGTAAGTTAAAAAAAAAAACACTGCACATCAAGGTCTACAAGCATCTGCTAAGCTTAATTTTTTTTTTCCTACCAGAGCCTGCATCTTTCATAAAATCCCTGTATACGTTCCTTTGTCTGCCCTAAGCAGGAAGGCCAGGGGCTGGTACGAGGGTTTGTAGAAGAAAGATTACAAATGTCACTATTAAAAATCCTCTCCTGAATTCCCCTGACCCCGGAGTAAGGAGACTGCAACTTTCCTGCATCCATTTACATTTTGCTCCTCTGAAATTTCCTATTTGGTGAATGGTATCTAAATGGCAGCAATGGACAGGCCCAGCCTCCTGCTGATGAGAACAGGGCTGTCCCCTGCTCACTGCTGGCTTCCCACTAGGACGCTGGTTTAAATGGTGCCGTACCTGTGGCCCAGAGCAACGTGTGACCTCAAGGGAGCTTGCTGGAGAAAGAGAACCTCACCCTGTGACTCTTAATTAAAAGAGTTTGAAAAATGTGTCAGCAAGACAAGATTTTCCCCTTCAGCTTCAGAAGAAGTTCAAATGTAAGTCAGGAGTGCTCTCTGCAGCTACTGTCCCCTGCACAACTACTCAGCATCTTCACAGATTACATCAGGAAAAGGAAAAGAAGCAGAGATTTTATTGCCATATCGCTGCTTGCAGTAAGGAGTGTAAAGACTCAGCTGGTACTGACTCTTCACAAGTGCCTGTCCATGGAAAGCCCAAGGAGCAGGAAGAAAAGGAACGAAAGGATGAAACACCACTGCAGCTTCCTTTAATCTGTGCTCTAGCCCAAAAGAAGCAGAAAATTTTCTGTGAAACACTGTTAAGAGTTTCTAACGATCAGCAGTAGCAACAGACCACCTCAGTACTGAGAACTGAACAAAACATTCCTTCACGTAACAGCAAATTAAAATACACAGAACTCACACACAGCCCTGGGATTCATTATTCCTATGGCAAAGTCGAGAAGCAGTTGTGTTTTGCTGTTTTCATCCTAGACTTGTCAGCCATCTGACTGAAAAGCGCAGCAAGAAGCATAACAGAAGCAGGACTAAGAAACAGAAGTACAGAGAAAGTGATGCCCTGATTTTATTTTTTTGTAAACTAGGTAAGAAAAAAAAATTACTTAAGAGACATTCCATTTAGTGATATTTACTTCCCTTTTCCTTGCTAGAGAGCAAGTATTTTTTTCAGCTTGTTCTTCAGGAACACACTTATTTCCAGCTTGCTGAGGAAGTTTATACAAAATATTTGAGACACATAGGACGGGCTAATCAATTTTGGTAAAAGATAATGCTGTTAGTGCTGTGGGCTGTTTCTCTTATCTTGTTGATGTAGCATACTTTTAAAGTCTGCGATTACTCAAAGACTTATGATAGCTGCACTGTAAAAGAAGCCCCAAGTCATGACTCACTAGTACAGCTACAAAACATCCCATGGCTTTTAAGATATTAGGCCACCTTGGTGGATACAAAACGAGAATGAAAGGACTCAGTTTAGGATTCTTTTCTTATGTATACATATTGTTTTAGGAATGACACATACAGCTTGCATAAAACAGAAGGCAGAGAGGTCAGTTTAGCTTTGTCTTCTTTTACAGCAAAACCAGAATAATTTAAAAAACCGCCACAAAACATGTAATGTACACAAGAACCCAACAACAGCTTTTGGCCCTTAATAGGATTTGACCACAGTTTGAATACCACAAGAATTTAACTATAAATAGTATTTCTGAACAAAATAATAGTGGCTTTCATTCCATTCTGGAATAGGAAACAAAGGAGTGTATATCTGAAGGGGAATGGTGACCAGCATTTTAGAGGAGAAAAAGTGAACCACTTTGTTCAAAAGTGAGCGTATCCAGATTTAGAAAAGTTTAACATTTCTAAGCAAGTCACTGACAGCTTCAACAGTAGTTTGTTTATTTGTTAGCTTGTTTGGTTTTTTTTAAATCAAGAATAGCTTTCTAAGTGGAATCAGTTAAAAAGAATAAGGAAGCTCTTCCTCTGCTGTAATTACAGATTGGTTATTTGACATCATGGGGCTCTACTGATTTCCATCAGCAAATGGCTTCCTCTTTGCATATTTCAGGTGCACAGCCACTTGGCTCTCTAATGAATACTGTTGCATGGCAGAGAAATCATATATGTTGTAGTTTCAAATAAGGACTGCTCCGAAGTCAGAGCGAGCAAGTTAAAAACACTTTCCAAAGTTCTTAAGCGTGCTCAGCCCAGAGCCCAGGATCTGCCTGCTGTCCTGTATGCACAGGAAGAATCTGCAATTAATATTTGACTGATGATTACCTTCATTATAACAAACTAATATGTGTACGTTTGCACACAGTAGCACACACACACTGATAGCATAGAACTATCCCATTTCCACTCCTGTGATTCTTAACAAGGTAGCTCCAGTATTAAATGCTCATACACTTGCTTGGCAGACATAAACTGCATTATTGAGAAACCTCCTCTAAATTCTTCTCCCTCAATTTTCAAGTCTCTGAGACATAACACACACTAAACTACAGTTTTGAACATAAACTTGAAATACGACATTCTCTATTCAAGTACTCCAGTCAAACCCTGATAAATCAGGCTGGCCATGCAGTGATCTTATCATTTCTGACTCTTTAATAAATCGAACCTTGTAAGTTCACGCTGTTGGAAGTTGTCACTAAATGAAATTGTGACCTTATCCGATCGGTGAACTTATCCTGCTGACAACTACATTTATTGTGCGGATAAGAATGGGGCAAAAAAAAAGAGACTTTTGATAATTGTGATCTTAGCCATATGCAACTCTAACAGATGGGATCTTTTTGATGTTCCATTAATGATTTGCCTATGATGAGCCTCTACTCAGGGAAAAAATAAATGTTCCTCAAAGGTAAGTGGTAGGAGGACGGGTAAGCGCTATGAAAAGTGCACAAAGAGGTACTGGCTGACAGCAGTGAATCAGAAGCTCTTAGCCTAACACAAAGAGCTTTGAATTAGTTTGTAATTGCACTGGAAAAGATAACATAATGGAGGTGGCAAAACAGAAACATTCCCTTTCCACAGGATTCAATCAGCAGCCCAAAACTCTAAAACAAGCAACTGAGAGTCTGAACCACTACAATCAATCTTCAAAAGAAATTTTACAATTTGTTTTGCAATGAAAATTGCAATCACAGAGGTCTTGGCAAAACCAGAGGTTATTTAGATTGTCCAGAAGTAAAGGCAAAATTTAATTTTGCCGCCCCAAAGACAAGAAAATACAGCCAAACTGTTAGGATAAGAAGGATGGAAGAAGGAACAGACTTGGGAATGAAAGCTGAGAAAACAGCTCTGTGAAGTCACCCTGGAGGGAGGGCTCCTCTTCTGCTGCCACTGAGGGCATGGAAGGTTTCTGAACAGAGCAGCCTACTCCCTTCCTCTGAGGTTGCTGTCACCTCCAAGCAACTCTTCCCCCTAACCATGATCCTCCCTGTCCCACCCCTCTTAAGGAGTGAGGTCAACCAGACCTCTTAGCAAAACAGACACGAGAGAAGCAAAAATGAGGATAATCCATGGGTTCTTAGTGTTCTAAGATACTGCTCTCATTTGCCTATGCTTAGAAGCAGGTCTAGATAGCAAATACAATTCAGGAGAAGCTGTTTGTTGCATGCTGCTTCATTCCTAACTGAGCTGCCTAACATTACCCTACCTTGCCAATGCTCCCTGGGGCAGCTGTGCACTCTAGAATCATAGAATGGTTAGGGTTGGAAGGGACCTTCAAAGGTCATCTAGTCCAACCCCCCTGCAACAAGCTGGGACATCCCCGACTAGATCAGGTTGCTCAGAGCCTCATCCAGCCTGGCCTTGAACGTTTCCAGGGGTGGGGCATCCACCACCTCTCTGGGCAACCTGTTCCAGTGTTCTACAACCCTCATTGTAAAAAATTTTTTCCTAATATCTAATCTACCTCCTTCTATTTTAAAACCATTACTCCTCGTCCTATCACAACAGGCCCTGCTGAACAGCCTCTCCCCATCTTTCCTGTAGGCCCTCTTGAGGTAGTGGAAGGCCGCTATCAGGTCTCCCCAGAGCCTCCTCTTCTCCAGGCTGAACAGCCCCAACTCTCTCAGCCTGTCCTCATAGGAGAGGTGCTCCAGCCCTTTTACCATCTTCGTGGCCCTCCTCTGGACCCTCTCCAACTGGTCCTTTTTATGTTGGGGGCTCTAGGTATGGATGACAGATGAAAAGGCTTCGCCATCTTCTGTAACAAAAATCTTGCTGCTCCCCACCTTTCTTTAAAGCCCCATAAGCCAGAAGGAGCGTTTCTTTATCTCTCCTACCTGCTGCTAGTACTGCAAATGGCAGAGAGCACAAGTGCTATCCTTATCTGCAACAGTGCTGTCCTACAATGGACAATAAAGGGAAGGAAAGAATATTCTGAAAGAGAGGATAGGGAAAGACTAAGCAAAGATTTTCAGAAAAAAAAGACCGCAGAAAGAGGAGGGGAAATAATTTTTAAAAACAAGTCAAGACAGAGGGAGTCTAAAGAAGGAACCATTTGAAGACCCAAGTTGGGTCTGATCAGGATACAAAGACACCACGTGGAAAAGTTATTAAAGAAAAAGAGGGATGCAGAAACCTTGCCAGAGTGAGAGAAGACATATACATTTCCAAGCCTGAAACATAAGGACCAGAAGTGCATGAATTCACATTTAGATACAGAATGTAAACACTATTATCCTTTTTTAGCCAAGGCATGTGTGTCATTACAGTGCTTAATTCATAAGCCAAACCACCAAAATAAAGTGTACTTATTCTAACACCTCCTTGCTCAGCTGAATCCTGGCTACACTGGCCACTTAAAGGGTGTCTTCACTGCACCCAGTGATGTGACTTCACCTGACATTTGGTCAAACCCATTCTCTACCTCCAAGCAGCCAGATTATCACAGACTATATACTTTTCTGGGAAAAAAAATTTCATTAAAAGTTATTTAGTTTACACTAGGCTCCAACTATGACCACCACACTGACATGGTACTCCAGCCTGCTTGATGTGACCTTAGATACAGGTACAAAAGCTGCTCCAGATTCCCAACTACAATGCAGAGCAAACTTCAGTGGTACTGTGTCTTGCCACACAGGCAGTTTTCAGAGACCAGAGTTTCAAAAGAACTATATGCATTGACACTTCAAAAACTCAAAAGTTGTGCTCTATTTGTAAAGTCTTCATTTGCTTATATAAAATGAATACAAAGGAAACAATTTTACATTCCTATAGTGCCTCACACTCTTGTAATCTACATAATTTAGGAACACAAGATCCCATCCCAGGTTAGAAAAGCATAGACCTACAGTAGTGAACACACCTGCATCAATTTGCAACAATGCAACTTCTAAATTAGGCGGGGGTTGGGATGTAGGTCAATTAATTAATTATTAAATAGCACATGAATTGAGTAACCATAAAGATACAGCTCATGGAAAACTACATAATAATTGTCCATCAAGTATAGCACTGAAATAATTTTTAAGGCTTAAGCTGAACTAATTCAGAAAGTACTGTTTTTTTCTTGGAAGTCAGAAAGGAAGGAGTACATAATGAACTCTGCTGCTAGAGTTCGATTAGCTTTTTAGTAGAACAGACTCTTATACACTGTATAGACTTTTCCTTTATTTGGACTGCTTTGTTGAACTTACAGAAACCTGCTCAAAGAAAACAAAAGAAAGAGACAGAAGTAGAAAGAAAAATATATTTACTCAAAATACACTAAGAAATCCCAAAGATCTGTTCACTTGCTTCAAAGTCAAGTTCTGTATAATATGAAAAATACTCTGTTCATATCAGCATCTAGTCTACACAGAGAGGCAAAATCAACCCAACCATCTTGGTTGATCTTACTGATCTGCCATGAAATTAGAAGAAACTATCTTCAATTTTCAGTCTACTTAATACAAGAGCAATTTACACCTCTAAATCTCATACAAGAAGAAAAAATATTATTTTTGTCTTTCTCAATAATTTTCCATCTTCACATTTGAATTCACAGTTCAAGAGGTTTGTTACTCCCTGTATGTGTTGAGCTAAAACTGGAGTAGATATATTTGCAAAAATACAGGAAAAAATCCCAAAAGACAACCAGTGCAGCTGAAGAGCCCTCCCTGCAGTCTTCTGTGAGAGGAATACTCCATTCTCACATGGACACTCCATACTGGCAAAAATGATTCCCAATTACATTATAACACTGTGCAGATCCAGTGGGTTGAGTAGGTACTTTATCCCAGCTACACGTAGCCTGCACAGCTTTGCTCCCCCTCTCTCCATCACAAATACACACGATACAGAAATGCCAGACTTGGCAAGAGCAGGCTGATGATATTACTGCAGAGGGTTTTCTTGATAAGATCATCCTGTGTTTCTGGGCTCTTGGGTGCACTCCTTTCCTCAGCAGAGGAACAGCCGCCCCTGATAAATGCTTCTTTGTGTGCAGATTCTCCTCCGATATATGCAAAGACATTTCAGTTCTGAGTCTGCCTGTTTTTCCGTTGCTTCATATAGCTCCGGTACAGTTAGAGGTATATGGAGCATTGGATGTAAAGCAATAGAAAGCGGACACAATTGAAAATACAGCTTATGTAACTCAGACTGAAGCCTTTTCTAAGACAGATGCTATTCTGAGGACAGAAAATGAAACATTTTTCCAGCACCTACACTGATCTTTTCCCAGGACTTTTTGGAATCCTTTTAGCTGAAAGATGCTAACTTTTTATTTTTCACAATATTATTTGCATAAATATATAAGATATTTAAATAAAATAATTAATAGGCATTTGTGTGTTTACTCGATATTGATTTCTTTTTTACTTGGAAAAAGTGAAAAATATCAAGGTAGCCTGTGTTGTTAGTGAATGCAGAAAGCTACTAAAGTTAACTTAATATGAAGACTGCTATATTAATGTTGACGTCATGAAATGTATTAAATGAACAAAAATGTTTTGCAAAGTATTCTTTTTTACTCTAAAAGCAAGAGCAATGAGATCATCTGTGACTCTGTCTGTGGTGTCTTCTCAGTTTACAGTACTTATGCTTAGAGATAGAAGGATCTATTTTCATCTCTCATTCGTGTAACAGCAGATGAAGTTATTTGCTTTCTATCAGATATGCATGCTCAGAGCTATGAAACCACTGCTTCGATGCTGATTTCTAGCTCAGAATATGTGAGCCAAACTGCCCAAATGTCTTGCAAAAGAAGTAGATGCTTTAATATGATTTCCCTATTTCCTTTCACTGTTCGCAATAAATTTCTGAAAGAAGGGGAGCAGCAAGAAAAAGACAAAAATCTCAACAAAGACTCAAATTTGTCAGTATTTAGTGTGACCATCCAAAAGATCTAGTTACTGTTGAGATTAGGAAGGCGAGAGGGGGACTGGGACAAAGGGAGATTGAATGTCATGCTCCACTGCATGCATGCAATATATAGTTCCATCCATTATAATTACAATTTATATGAAAAGTAACATTATTATAAATAGAGATAAATGTAGTATAACTGCAATGTACAATATCAAGATTCAAATTAATCACTTCTTTACACTTGCTGGGGATGGCCATGCATAACAGACACATGGCTCTGCACTGCTCCAGCACTCATGAGTTATGTGCTTATCTACATCTTCTATGATCAAGTAGCAGCAATGACCAACACAGCTTTTTAGCACTGTTGCCAGACAGGAATTGACTGTTGGTTTTGGACATGGACCGGAGTACCCTCACTCGCTCCTTCATTGCCTCAGTCTGGACTATGACACTGCTTTCACATGCAGCTGTATCTTAGCAGAGCCAAGACTTTGAAGTCGATATAAAAAGTGATGCCCATTTATAAGGGAGATTTGGAACTTTGAAATAAACCCTTGAAAAGAGATTGAGCACAAGTCCTGTGCACTACCTAAATCCTACTCTGAGGCTTACATAAGACTTAAGTAGAATATTGGCCTTGTGGTGGCCTTCCGTACAGGAATAATCTTGATCTTCATGTGAGTAAGTCCCGGGGGCATCATGTGTGTAAAGCATATACTGAATTGTTTTGCCTTACCATCTTCCCCTTTACAAGCACAGGCTTAGAACACCCCATTGCTGCTTGGACAGATGCAGCAACTAGGGAGCCCGAGGAACAGCTATGGCTCTTCTGCAGCAGGAGGAAGTAGGCAGTCTTTTTCCTGGAGAATGACCCCAAGACTGACTCTTCACAGCCCAGACTTTACCTCTGTAAACAATGATTGAGAACAAGTCCGCATCCTCTATGGCCTTAATGGAAATTTCAGCCTAAATAAGAAGCTCAAGGTCTCAGGGTGAGTCAGTACCAGCAACAGGAGCCCTAACTTTCTCTAACAGTTGCAATCACTGCTTCTGAAAACTTCACACAATACACAAAAGAAACTTACTATTTTGAAGTAGGAAAATATTTCTGGCAAGGCACTGGCTGCCATTAAACAGGCAGCATCAACAGAGATCAAAAGAATTATAACTCATAATATATCTGGGCTACAGAATTATTTTGTCTTTGAAGCATTAAAACTGCCCCTATACTATGAAGTTTAAAAAATACTAATGTCCATTTATAACAGCTTCTTATTATCCTGCAGTAGTGATGTACTATAAGAATATAAGAAGTATAGCCTGTTATTGAGTATTAAGTATATAGAGTTAAAACAGTCAAGTACATAGGAAACGATCATACTGAAAAGGCTGCAGGTTGACATCTTCGTTCTCCTGCTAATAAAATTGTCAGTTTACAAAATTAAATACAATAGTATAAAAACTCTGCTAAAAAATATCTGCTCCTTCTCTTCCTCTCCAATAGAAAAAATCACAGGTATCAGTGCAAAGAGAAGATTTCCATTTTAGCTGTGACGATTATTTTTACGTACATAGATACTTTTCAACTTAACAATTCCTTTCTGATAGACATAGACAATTTGTTGTATAAGGAGTCTTGGAGAAGGGCAGTTTCATTTTACCAAGTTTTTTCCCCACATGTTTTCGTCTCAGTTAGCAAACTACGTTAACAAGATACATAATGCATTATCTTAAAAGGATAAAGAAACCTAGACAAACAAATCCTACTTTTACATATCCCGTGGTGTATTTAGTGGTTTCAAATCAACCATTCCAATATTAGAAAAACCTCAAACCTCCAGGCAGCCCCCCTGAACCTTGGATCACTCTTTTGCAGATTCCAGGAGCTCAGCATAAAAGCCAGCTTTCTATCCTGTCTCCTGTACACCGGGCACTGCTTCCTTGTCCAGTTCATACGCCACCCCTCCTCTCCCTACTTCCTTTTGTGACCTCAATGTTCTCCTCAATGGCAAGTACTGGGTCATACACAAGTTCCCAGTGACTGCCTACAACAATGTCCAGAACTAAATGTCAAAAAAACAAGAGTAAGGAACATAACACTTTCCTTTACACAACTGGTTTCTAGCTTTCTATTTTCCCCTCTGGATCTCAGACCATCTGCTAGCCAAGCCTAGTCTGCCCCTTCAGATTCCCAAAAGTTGTTTCCTACCCTCATCAAATGCAATTCAGAAGCTGACGGTTTTTTCAGTGATGTCTGTATCTTGTCTCAGTCATCAGATACCATTCCGAGTATAAACTTTTCTATCCTCTTGACTGTACTCATCACAGAAGCACAACAATCCAAAGATTAATTTATTCTACCAAAAAACTGTTTATGACTCAGTGTGGATATGCCAAACATACTGGGCAGACTTAGCAATAGTTGTGTTACTAGCATCTTTTTTTACTGCATATGCTTATTGTTATTATTTCTTCTCCTTGCACCTCTGTAAACTCTATGCTTTACACCATCAGTAGGTAATCTTCCAGTCCACAAAGAGGATCTCCTCAGTGACCTGCTGCTAAATTCCCACGACCAGAAGTCAGGAGAGCTACTAACTGAATGATTTCTACAGCAGCACCAGTGTCCAGGTGTGAAAGTAAATGTCCACGAGGAGAATGTTACAGCATGCCAAAGCTAAGTGATGAAGAATGAACAGCCAGGGAGCAGTTTTCATCTGGAAATAAAAAGTCCAAACTTTTTATCATGAGTAGAAGTATAATAAAATGTAGGAAAATGTTTATTTTTGCTTTTTAATCAGCTGCTCTTGTTAAAATAAATGCACCTTTCTCTCTTCTCAAGTCTTTTTTTTCAGACAGATATCAGCTTTGAAGTCTCTACTCAAACACCATGAAGAGATTCCTAAATCTCAGCAAGCCTTGTGGTATTGTCCCTGAATTAGGTTGCAGCCTCCAAGAAAGTAGGGATCATATTTCACCTAATCCAAAAAGTACTAAGAACACTGTCTGGATTAGATAAATAATAACAAAATTGATATTAACTAAGGATCCATCCCAACAGAAGGATTAAATGAAGACTCAGTTATGAACAATTCAGGTTTCCAAGAAAGATCTGAGTGTTCTCTGGATAATCTACGGGATTTGATGGCGTGGATCTCTTTATCAGTGGATTTGGTACTATACTTCACTCTTAAAAAGCTGAAACCAGAAAGCATGTAGACTAAGAGCAATATGGCCTTTTAAATTATGGTAGAAGCATTAAGGTAATAATGAAATAAAAGGAAATTCCGTGTTTATAAACTTCATACTGATATACAATGAATAAAGTAATAACAATGCTTGGAGAAAAATGTCATACTATACTGTATACAAGTCATATTTTTTCACACTTTCTGTAAGCAAATATAAATATGCTAGTACTCTAAATCAATAAGCTAATTTCATGGAAAAAATTAAGTCTCATCTATGGCTGGGTTTTACCATTAGTACCTCAACTTACATATATATGAGAATGATGGTGGACGAGAAGCTCAACATGAGCCGACAATGCGCCCTTGGGGCCCAGAAGGCCAACCGCATCCTGGGCTGCATCAAGAGAAGCGTGGCCAGCAAGTCGAGGGAGGTGATTCTCCCCCTCTGCTTTGCCCTGGTGAGGCCCTGCCTGGAGTACTGTGTCCAGTTCTGGAGCCCCCAACATAAGAAGGACATGGACCAGTTGGAGAAGGTCCAGAGGAGGGCCACGAAGATGATAAGAGGGCCTGAGCACCTAGGAGGACAGGCTGAGAGAGTTGGGGCTGTTCAGCCTGGAGAAGAGGAGGCTCTGGGGAGACCTGATAGCGGTCTTCCAGTACCTCAGGGGGGCCTACAGGAAAGATGGGGAGAGGCTGTTCAGTAGGGCCTGTTGCAATAGGACAAGGGGTAATGGTTTTAAAATAGAGGGAGGTAGATTTAGATTGGATATTAGGAAAAATTTTTTTACAATGAGAGTTGTGGAACACTGGAACAGGTTGCCCAGAGAGGTGGTGGATGCCCCATCCCTGGAAACATTCAAGGCCAGGCTGGATGAGGCTCTGAGCAACCTGATCTAGTCGGGGATGTCCCTGCTCCTTGCAGGGGGGTTGGACTAGATGACCTTTGAAGGTCCCTTCCAACCCTAACCATTCTATGATTCTGTGAATATATGTAGAAATAAACAATAGTCTTCTACTGTGCCAAATATGGCCATGATACATTTAGGTACTTTCTATATGCTTATGCTGTCTTTTCCTTTTGGCAACTAATTAAAAATACTATGGATTACTTTCTAAAATGAGAGACAGACAGATCAGAGGGCTGGAGCATCTCTCCTATGATGACAGGCTGAGGGAGTTGGGGCTGTTCAGCCTGGAAAAGGCTCCGGCGAGACCTTATAGCAGCCTTCCAGTTCCTCAAGGGACTAATGGGACTGGAAGGCTGCTATAAGGCTTATAAGAAAGATGGGGAGAAACTCTTCAGGAGGGTCTGTGTTGACAAGCAGTACTGGTTTAAAACTAAAAGACGGTAGATTTAGACTAAATATAAGGAAGACATTTTTTCCACTGAGGGTGGTGAAGCACTGGAACAGGTTGCCCAGAGAGATGGTAGATGCACCATCCCTGGAACTGTTCAAGGCCAGGTTGGACAGGACTCTGAGCAACCTGATCTAGAGGAATATATCCCTGCTTCTTACAGGGGGTTGGACTAGATAGTCCTTAAAGATCTCTTCCAACCCAAACCATTCTACTATTCTACGATATTCAAAAGGCAGTACCAAAGAAACTCCTATAAACAGGTAACTCAAAACTTTGCTAGGTCCCGTGTAGTACTTTCTCACTCATATCACAATAAACAGTTCCAAAACCTATCAAATAAAGTAGACAAAGATGTATTTCAGAGAAGGTTGGTCTTGCAGTAGTTTTAGGCATAATCATTAAAGTTCTGGGCTTGGTGAATTGTATCTAAGCCTGCCTCCTATGGGACCTTCAAAATCACTAATAACCTCTCTGTAACTCCAGAAGTAATACTTCCTTTCCCTCATCTTTTACTGATCTGTCTTTTTAGATAGCAAGCAATCCAGAGTGGGGACTGTAATTGTGTTTGCATGTATAGATATACATATAAAACTGTAAAACAAATACACAAATATACATTACAGATAGATAGATATGTATGTACACAGACACATTTTTATTTATCTATAAAGTATAGTATCTAGGACAAAAGGAACTCTATGTCAACAGAAACCAACAGCTTCTAGGTGATACTGTAATACCAATAGCAAAAAAATAATACATCTTGGCATTCTGAAATGGATGCCCTTTTCAAATATGCTGCATCTCTTTCGTCTCTGGCAAGTAGGCTTGCAACGGGGCTTTGATTATGTTTCTGATATGTACTCTGTATCATCTTCTAGAATAGTTAAACAAAGCTTAGTCCCTGTATCCTCTGAATAAATTTAAAAGACAGCCAGAGAGAAAGAAACAGAGGACTACTTTAATATAGAGTTTTTGAAGACTGAGGTCTTTGCTTTTATTTAATTTTAGAATTAACTTAAACTCAAACATTGCATGCTTTTACTCTTGAAATAATGACAAATATATGTCAGTAGAAAAATATTTTTTATATACTGCTTTTTACCTCTTAGATACACTCACAAAATAGCAAATGATACCTTTCAAAATACTGAGTTCAATTCTTCCAAAATATTACATATAACAGAAGAAAGCAAACCATTCACTCCACAACATCCTTCTTACCTGCCACTGAAGTACATAGAGATCTCCTTTTTTAATTTATTGTCATCTTGCTAGAAATATTTAGACCAATTAAAATTATTTCAATTTGCATAGCAGCCCACTCTTCAGTGTCATTCCAGGACATGTGTCCCTTATTTTTACATTCTTCTTTGATCCCAAGAGTTTTACAATCATGCATCATTCTTTGATTTTTTTCACAGTCACCATTTAGACACCTCCTGACAACTAAACACTGGCAGTGCATGCAACAAAATTACTGCTGTACCTCCCTGTCATGAACAAATGTAATAAAAACTCTAACAGCAAATCAATGTCTACACTTTGTAACGAGTATAATTATGGCAGGAAAAGGCACGCAAATCAATGTGAAGATTGTGAGTAGAAGCTTTAGGTTTGTCAGTCATTTCTAGTAGCTGTTTACATTTTGCACATTCACAGAGCACTTGGAAGAACAAAATAATTCTATTTGAAACTTACAACACAGATCTCAATTATCATATCAACAATACACTCTGTATCCACAAAGCTTTAAGTATTCTCATGAAGAAAGAGAGGTATCACATCTTACCTGTCCTACACCAAGAGAGCTTGGTATAAATAGTGTAGAATTTAAAAGCACTACACAATAAATATACCAGTGTCTGACAAAACCATTATTTCACTGAGAGGTATGATACTTCCTTCTGAAAGGCAATAAAAAGTAAATTCCACACTGCACTGTACATAAAGAACAGTTAAAATGAAAAATTTGTTGTGTGACATCCTATGTTGTTAACAATATAGGCAGATCAAGATAAGTGAGTGGATTTGGATCATCATCAGAAGACACAAGGCCATATTTGCCAGTCTATTATGTCATGTTTCTTGAATTCATGAACCCAAGAGTGCAATAACTTTTTGTGACATGATGGAGAAGTTACATTTTATACATGCTCTAAATACAGAGGCAAGATAAATGAATTAAAACCAGCAACCATATTGTTTTTTTTTTTAAATGTTATTGAGCAATATAGCATATATGTGTAATTCTGAAGTCTAAAGCACATAAACTATTCAGAAACTAGCAATGGAAAGCAAACTGTGATTGTCAGATGATTTACGTCAAAGTAGCCCCTACCTTTGTAAACCAAAAGAGTAGCAGAATATGAGTAAGAAAATAATGTTAAAGAGATGCTTTGTTAAGTGAAAAGGGAGCACAGCACCAAAATCACATACACTATATCTGGAGTTGATGATTGACTCAAAGTGCTGTCGTCTTCCAAAAATGGCTCATCCCATTTAGGACTACAACATTTTAGGACCAATAATTATTCACATTTCCTTTTAATCATTCCTATTCAAAATATAGGTAGATTAAAAAAAAATTGTGAAAAGAATAATTTTAAGAGAAAATGGTGGTAAAGTTGTTAGAAAATGCCACAGTTGTATCAAAAATTTTTAACTTCTATTATTTGACCAATTATTAGTTCTTCTGATGTAATTGCATTTATCTTTAGTCACTGAAAATGTATACAATTTTGTACTTTCAAACCTATGCTTTAACAATGTGCTAATTATACAGTTCAGATGATCTGGAAAGAAATCCATTTTGCACTGATGATATAAGGGAGTGACAGTACAATTTACATTAAGAAATGTTTTCTCATTTTTCTGAAAAATTGGTTTGCACTCAGCTGGAGAAATCTAAATTCCACCAACAGGCATCCCTCCCTGCCTCTCCATGGTTACAAAATAACACGACAATCTGAATGGCGAACAAGATGCACATAAGAACGGGTTACAAAAACTCCTCTGGACACAGGTAGAGAGGCAATCAATGTTTTCTTTTGTAATCTGATTAAATAGATTATTATTGTACAGAACAATATTGAAATGCTAGTAGCAGACAATTCTCAGTGACGTTATTTCAAACATTTTGAATTAGCTATTCCAAATTGTCTAAATTAGCCCCCAAGGCAGTTGACCAGTCCACATTCCTGACTTTAAGGGAAGACTTCTAACTGGAAAGGCTAATATAAAGGTTCCCCTTTTGTTTATGGCTTCCTTCTCATACCTTTATTTCCTCCAAGTTCAACAATACTGCACCGCAGTGTGCTTTTGGCACATGTTTTCCTGCCACATTAATACCAACCTGAACAGACAGAGCTTGAAAGAGAATGACTGGTTTACTGTGATCTTTCTTTTCAGACTGGGAGATGGCACAGTGAGAATTCTGCTTCCTGGCACACTGCTCTTCATCAGCTACATACATCTAAGCACATGAAATTTGAGGGCTAAAACCAGTCTTGGTTTATTCATTTGATTCAGAGCTATCTTGTCAGATATATTATGAAAAAAAATCATAATATAATTTATCCTCAGACTGATATGTTTCATTACTTTGTGGATTCATGGGGAAAGAGAAAATGAGTTTCCCAAGTTTTGGGGACCATGTAGCTTTACACATACAGCTGCACTACTGTTGGAATGTAATCACAGTCATTTGATGCAATACTAAATCCGTACCTATGCAGAGCAAAGATAAACTTAACGCACTGTAATGATGTGTCACAGATAGGGCTAATTAGTATTTTCTTAGATACACAGCCTAGAATAGTCTAGCATCCAGAAGCACAGATACGGAGTTTGTCAAGATTATCAACAACAGTGGACAGAATAATGGAAAAATGATCAACGAGAATGGGTCATTCGAGTAAATGATTACAGACTATCACATCAACCAGTTTTGCAATTTTATTTAATAGAGAATGCTTACTTAAATAATTTAAGTCAAACTATTAAATATTTCCATCAGACAAAACTTGGCATTTTGGAAGAATATTTTGTGCATGATAACACCACCTTCAGGTAACCATTTCCTAGCTTCTATTTGTATTAATAAATGTATTTCTCACAGCAAGGAACAGAACTTGAACACTAAATTAAAACCAGCATTATTAGGAGACTTAACAAGAAGTTTGAAGACAGAAGCATGTAAGCCTGAGGATAAAAAAAAAATCCATCATAATATAATTCCACAAAATAAAGATGAGGTTAATCTGAAAGGTATGAAAATTAATATCAAGATTTTAATTGACCTCAGCAGGTTTCATTTAGGCCCTGCATGTTCAACATGATGTAATTTTACAGTGTTCCTACAGAACGCTCACCCCATCACCACTTCACCTTCTCTCAGCAGTTTTTCGATTTCCACTGAGACAGAGGTGTTTGAAATTACTCTCTGCAGTTAGGTCCTTGTTTGCACAAACATGTTTTCAAAGGCATTTTTGAATATGCCAAAGTTAATTTTTTTCAGTTACTGTTCTTCATTTAAAAAAGAAAGCCATGAAGAATATGAAACTCAACAGTGCTTTTCCCTGGAATATTTTAGGGCGATAAATTGTGGACTCTGAAAAAAAAAATACACAGAAGAAATCAATGGTAATTTCCAGCACACACATAACATTCACTATACCAGAACATTTCAACCCTTACAGTGAGAACCACTCACACAGCATGACAGTGGGAGGACATCAGTGGGCCTGTTTAAAGTTCAGTTTCAACTGAGAGATTTGGTTTGGAAGTGAGGACATATTTAAAAAAAAAAAAAATCAAAACTATATTTTGATTTTCAGATTACTGGAATTACTTGATAACTACAAATTATTTGTCCAAATTAGGATTCCACTGTAGCTTTCTTATAAAAATTTTCTGGAGGAAAGTGTATTTTATGTGCAGAAAAAGTGGGTTGTGTTTTTTTTTCTCCAGGAGTTCAGGATGCCAACAGCTTAACAGCTACTGACAACTTAACAGCTCTTTCATTGTCACTCCATTCCACTAAACCTGAAAGCCACCCTCTAGAACTTGATCAGTATTTCAACCTAAACACTTCACTGTTTCAGGCTTCATACGTGGAAAAACAGTATGATAAATTAGACTCAGTATATCATGTCTCTGTTCACTTTCCTGGCACTATCTGCTTGAAGCTAAGAGAAGTCATAATCTGGCGGTTGCTGTATCATGATACAAAAATATGTTCAATGAATAAGCTGAGGATAACTCCTCACAGTTGTCCTTGTCCCCTTGTTCCACTTTTTCTTTTGTTTCTACAGGAAAGAATCATAAACTGTTTGCAGAAGTTGAAGAGATAATTTAAAAAAATATATATCTCTATTTATAATAGAGAGCAATACTAAAGGCATTGGGAATTCTAGTGACAGCACAAACATTCGCCATGCCCCTGTTACAGTGATGGTTTTGTGATTCAGGCATTCGACATCACATACCTGAAAACCTCCAGTGCCTGCTTTTGCAGCTTGACTCTTCTCTTGCACTAGGTCTGTGAAATACAGCAAGGGAAAAAGATCAATTCCTGTCCCTAAGAAGACCACATCACCTACATTCAACACCACAATGCTGACACTGTACATAGACATATATACGAATGATTACCTGATTCATGTTGTCCAGTTCCAGAAACGCAGGCTGCTGTGAGTTTTCTACCTAATAACTCTCATTTTGGCATTTCTGCTGCACTACTGGCAGCCCCCGACAGATGAGTATCTGATGTGCACGGCTCCATCAAGTGAAATTCATATTGGGCTTTTTTATCTCATGAGTGTTGGACTCTGCACAAGTAATAATACAAAATATCTCTCACCTGCAAATGATTTACAATAACATAATCAATAATGTATTTCCTGTGATCCACTGTACCGTGCAAGAAACAGCATTCAGCATGTGGAAATATTTTGAAAGAAGAAATGATAACAAATTCCAGTCATTATGGTTTTTATGTTACTGCTTTCTCTCCTTTCACGTATGTTTACAGTCACAACTGTTACACCAAGAAAAGACCATTCAGGAGTTCATTTACATAACCCACCTACCAAAAGACGTTGCTAACAACAGAACATTTTCTGGGGTTCTGCCCGAGGGCTCTGGGGTTTAAACTGCTGGGTTGGTCTTCGCTTACCAATGAAGAAGTTGATACCAATTATTTTATACCTCACCCACCTTGCGTGCCTCTTGTACCAAAATGACATTTTTAAGGCTTTAAATCTCTTTGCGAAAGGCACTAAATGCAGATGTGTGCTGGGTGTGAGGCTTGTAACTTGTAGAATGTAAAAGAGAGGTTGGCTAAATGAATGCTGGTCAAAGCATGGAGTCAAATCACTCTGAATTCATGATCTAAAGCACACTACAGACAGTCACCAGCAGTTAGACAGTGTATGGAACTTGCTAACCCACATGTTCATATATCTGAACCCTTAATTCTAAGCCATAATTTTTCCATACCAAGTGATTCTCTTTCTCCTGTGCTGCACATTATTAATTAGAGAACATAATATGTTGTAAATGAGATTATCTACTTGAAAAATAATTGGGAGAAGGCAGGCCATTAGAGGGGTGAGGAGAGGGGTTATATAGGCTATTTACCCCTGCTTCAGCTCCATGTTAATACATATAAACGAAAGCGCAGGAGTCGATTGGGTGTCGTGGGTTGAGTGTGGTGGGTTGTCCAGTCTCAGGTCAGACTGTCCTGTAGGTTATTCTTTTTTGGGGTCTCAACCACATGAAATACATAACATCACCAAATGCAATAAAGCAATATACTACTCAATCTACATGCACTTTGTGTAGACACATCTGTTCATGCAAAAGTACCTCTTGCATCTTGGTGACACCTACTTCTCTTTTCTCATTCAGCTATGCACTTGGCACGCTAAGCCAAAGTTATTCCGATATCCTGTCTATTGTATTAAAAAGTTTGGGTTGTTTGCCAAAGCCATGAACCATGTTTAAGGCCACTGAGTTCTCACTAGTGTGACAGTTTACTTAGATGCAATCTCTGTTTCAATTTTGGCAACTGGAATCAAAGATCCCACAAGTAACTGTTGTACAATCAGGCAATGTCATGCGATGAGAGTATGAGGCTGCTACACCTACCACAGTCTTTTAATTTTGATGTTAACATTTTCCCATTTTGCTGCTTATAACGTGCCTTCAGAAAGCACAATGAATGTATTTAGTATTCCAGAACGTGATTTTTCCAGATTCTCCCCTTTTCCCCCAGCATCCCACACTATCCAGCCTGGAGATGGCACTCAGCTATTGAAACAATAATGGTTAAGTTAGTTTGCCCAATTTGAAGGAAGTGTAAATTCATTTCAAGATTATTTTTTTTTTGCAATTTTTAAGTGAAAAATGACTTATAGATTTTTGTGCCATATATTAGAACTGTGGTAAACCAGTAGACTTATGACAGATCTCTTTTCCTCACTGGTAATTTTGCTTAAACATAGCATGATACGATGTGTACAAAATTCACAGCTGATCTCAGTATATATTAATAGATTAATATTTAAAGCATACATTTATTAATATGTGAATGCACTGCACCACTGACCCTAGTCCTGTGAAACAAAGATTGTTTGTGCAAAGACATGGGAGATTTCCTGGGCACGCCAACTGTTTTCACTGACCATTCCAATGCAAATAAAAATTAAATTACTATGTAATCTCACAATTTCAACTAATAAAAATGCAGAATTCTAAACCAAGAGTTTTTCTTGAGTTGTACTGTTAATAAAAGTGCAGTTAGCATAAAAATATTCTTTGCGGTTTCTCAAACGCAACAGATGGTTATGCCTTCTCTTGAAAAATATGAAAACAATGTCATGCACTTCACAAACAGCCCATCCATAAGCTTGTGTTCCAAAAGACTATGATTAAAGACAATATATCTTCCAATAATTACCATGTGACTATGAAAGAGAAGCATGTAACACCAAATGAACTTTCACTTATCCCCAATTTCACCCCCAGTCATCATATATATCATAAAACATTGGTATCCTTCTATTACTTCACTTGTAATTTCTCCCAAAGGATGATCCAGCCAGGAGTAAACTCTTCTCTAAAATAGAAGAAAGTCCCAGTTGGTTGAAACAGAATATTTGCATGCCAGGCACAGAGCACAGTTACATATATATAGGGATTTTATCCACATCGTCATCTGGTAGTGGGGCAGTTTCACATAATTAATGGGCGGTTTTTTTACTTATGAGTAGAAGTCTACTATTGAAGTACACAGCTCCAAGTCCTGCAGGGAATGTCACATCTCCTCTAGATGTCTCTGGAGATTAATTCTGAGAACATTATAACTCTGAGCAGAATCCATTGTAAGGAGCCAATCATTATATTAGCATTATAACAGTTCTTCAATATTCGCTCTGTTGGAAGAAACAAACTATTTTTGAGCCTGCAGTCTGGACTCTAGGCTACCCTTCACGTGCACACTAAGCTGTTATTTTCTCTTAGATGCGTTTCCATCCTGAGATTTACCTCAGCATTTTAGCAATACTATTTCCTTCTGCTAACATTTCAGTTACTTATAGCAATATGCTGTAGTTCTCCAATATTCTTTGATATAGCCATATTAAAAACTTATACAGGCAAAATATTGGGCAAAAGCTGCATGGTTGAACTTTCACTATGGGAATTCATTTTACAAAGCTGTAAATTTCATTACCAGTTTTTCAGTACCCATAGTATCATTTTACTATTAATTCTCAAAATGTAAATGGACACACACTTTGGATTTAAACACTTTATTTTATGATGTTTTCCATTACAGTCATGGAAACAGAAAAGTGCCTTGTGGTAGTTTTCCATAGCTTTATAAGAGATAGTACCTTTGTTTCACACCAGCTTCTACAGATGAAATACAGTCTACTACATGTAATAGTAGAATACTGCTCCTCTGTATTGGACAAAGGCATAACTTATCCAAAACCCACTGGTGTCAATTCCAATTTACTTCAGCCAGCTTTGAACCGGCATTTAGGAGACAGACCTCGAACAGCATGACTGCATTTGCACAACCATTCCCATCTGAGGGAACAGCAACTTTACAAACCACGGAGCTGTGCAGTTTGAGAGTCATACTCTGGGCAGATGGCAAACCAAAACTTAAATGCATGTGTTTCCCTGAGAAGAACATACAGATCTGCACTTTTGTAAGCTGGAAATGCTACAGAAAGAAATTTGTTTGCAGGAACAAAAATGTCATCCCTTGTATCAAACCGCAATCTGTACTTACTGAAAATAAGTCATCACTTGAGAGCAGCTCAACTGTTTTTCAGTGCTTTTGGTCTTCAACAATTAGTAGTAACTTCCATTTGTGATTTGCTTCATTAAAAATACATCATCAGGAATGAATGTGATCACAGTAAAAAGACACAACAGAAACCAGCATACTGCCTTTGGCCAAGATAGAAAAAGAGTCTGCATGGCACAGCATAGTAGATACTAGCTAATGTATAAACTCCTCAAAAGCAAATTTACTTCATTGTAAAAACAGTGATTTTAGCAACCTTGGTGCTTCCACTAAAGTATAAGTAGGGAGAAAAGAAAGAATAAAAAAGACACCTTTTGATGAGAGATTATGTAGTCTCTACAATCGAGTAAATTTAGTTGCTGTTGCAGCAGAGGAATGTGATAGGAAATTTTACAGTTGAAGGAGAAATGTCACAGTATTTTGATAAGAGAGCGATGAACTTTTTTTCCCTTGTGCCATTATCAAGGCGAAGTGAACAAAATACATCATTTATAACCCACTGCTCTACCATTATCTCCTGGTGAGACACTTGTTTTAAAACACACAAGGACCTTTTTTCTCTAAGACTAAAGCTCTCTGTGAGGCTCAGTCTTCCTTTATAACCATGAAAGAAAGTTGACACTTGTGTGGGCCAAAGTTTCCAGGCAACCACACAAGGGCACTTATACACCCTCCAGGTCACCCCTCGTTCTGAAGTACAGAGGAAGCATGTGAACAGTATATGTCCCTTTGATCACAGATACCATCTAAAACTGATGTGGAGAGAAAATCCTGCACTTTGGAAGAAAGGCACTACAGTCTCCTCAAAGCTTTTTCTTACCTAATACAGCCGGAAAGTAAAGGTTAGCATGTTAGCGCAAAACTGCTAAAATATTTTTTTCTTTTACTAGCCACGGACTCTCTCCTGACATTTAGTACTCTTGCCTAGGTATCCTTGCTCCTGGGTTGTCTTTTATTTAGTATTATTCTCCAACACAACACCACAGTTGATTTACTGTACAATGCTCATTCAACAAACCTATACTCAAGCATGCAGTCGTGTACGAGCTCCAGAACTGCGTACTAGAGAGCAGGGACTTCAAGCAGAGGCACATTTACAGACCTATATAGAATTCCACAACACTTCCATATCAATACACCAAACACACAATGTAAATAGAAAATGAAAAATACATCCTTTTAATTTATGTTGAAACAGAGAGAAAATATTTGTAGTCGAAGACCGGTGCTGAGTATAACCAATGTCAGTTTTAGTAGAATTAAATGTACGTAAGACTAAGTTAGCATATCAGAAGACAACAAGGTGCAATATTCTGGAGACCCCCTGATTAGTAGTCACATATTTTATTTGTCCTGTAGTACAAAAGTCAAATTCAGACATAAGCAGCCAATTTAACTTATTTCATGAAAACAAATAAAAAGCTTATTTCCAGAAATGGCAGATGAATTTACCAGACCCCTCAGGTTATTCTGCTACTCCTACATACAATGTGGTTAACAGCTCAAATGGTTTGTCTCAACTGTTAGTGCTAATGTATTTGCTGAGTCAATGAGGAAAAAGACACATTATGTGAACAACAAGGAGAATTCTAATAAGAAAATAAAATGGAAGTTATTTGTGTACATTGAAATGATGTACCACATCTCACTCTAACAAAAATAAAGAAAAACCCAAGAGAGAAGCCTAATTGTAATAAAATGGACTGCTTCAACATCAGTTTTAGATCACGAACATAGGATGTATGTTTATATAAATATTTATCAAAATACTGCAGCAGGTAACAGAACCTGAATTAATTGTCACCTGAAGTTTCAGTTGCACAAGTTAAAAGTGAAATGAAAAGGTATAGATTTTGAACTATTTACCAAAGTTATCATCTGGACACAGGTATTCACAAAAAACAATATTAAAAAAAAACTAAAGGAAAATAAAACAGAATGCTTATTTCTATTTCCTTATTTCTTATTCTTATACACTTAAAGGGGACGACCACAGTTCTTCAAGTTTTTGCTGACATTTCCACTATTTTGGGAACTTTCCAAAAACCGTGAACATTTTCACTTAGATTAAATTCCAGCCAAATCATTGCCTGAATAATGAATGGAAAAGCTCAGATCACAACTAAATTATGAAATTTAAAAAATAAATTAATAAGGTGAACTAAGCAAGAAGCTGTATGGAGATGCATGCTGTATTATAGTAATATTTTTGTTGCCCACTGCAGAACTAAAAAAAAAATCAGAAAAAAATAGTTATGTTAAATGTAAGATATTTCACATGTTTTGATGAATTGCAAAATATTTCTCCTCATGCTGTAGAAACATGGCCAGATTCATTCACATTGACAGAGGCTTGCAGCAAGAAAGCTTAGTTAGAAGTTACGCCATTCATGACTCTGAATGAAATGAACCAAGTAATACATTCTTTCAAAGCTTTAATATAAGACCTATGATTTAATTGCCACACTCCAAAGCTGGTGGGCAGGTCAGTCTATCATCAAGCTCTCATATTTAACTTTGGGGGAGAGTGGTTGGTCTAAGACCAACAGAGTCTCTCAAAACAGGATGATAAGTTAATTTCACAGTTATCACAAAATAACATATGATATTAGGTGGTAGCGACATGATAACTCCACTGGAAACAATGGTAATTACATAGTAAATCGTGTCAATGATACTGCATTATCTCCTAACTGTTCAATTAACTCGTGTCACCACTGCATACTATGTTTAGAAAGTTGCTGATGCAATATTTCCGTATCATAATTGCAAAGATAGTTGAAGAAGATAGCACCCTATAATTTTAGAAAGTTTCTAATATTACTTGGTGAAACCATTTCTGCTATGAAAAACCAACAAACATTGAGGTGAAGAATGAGAGCTAAAAACCTGGAAGATACCAGCTGAAATGGAAACAAGTTGGCAAGACTGCTATCAAACAAATTACTTTTTCTTCTCTCATACACAGAATGAGACATTATTTCTTAAATCAAATTCCAATTGATATTTATTCACCTAACCAAAAGGTAAGAGCCCTCAGTCATCATTAAAACAATTACAAATTTAGTATCTGAAAAAAAGCAACTTTTCCTGTGCTGTGCAGATAGTCTGATAATTGTATACTACTTTATAGCAGAGGAATATGCTTAAATTATAAAATAGCACAAGGATGGGTAAAAAAAGATGAGCTTTTCCTAACACAAAATGCTTCACTTTCACCAGTGACACAACTGGCCTTCTCATTTTCACTCATACAAATCAAAAGTCCAGTGAAGAGAAAGGAATTACCCAGACATAAAATGGAATAAAATGTTGCCAGGAAACACACGGGGTTATTTATCTTGTTATTGTCTTTTAATATTCAAGACTGCAGGGTATGATTGTTCTCTTCGAATGATGTAATGTTCTGTTCATCCATACCCCACTGCTTTGCAGTTCAACAAGTTTATTCTTAACAACTATTTTGCGAGTACTGAATTAAATCATCAGCTGGTACAAACCAGAGTTATAAGTTAGGTCAAAGCCAAGGCAGACAAAAGATGCTATGCTGACTTACACAATCTGAAAATCTTGCTCAGCAATAGTCCTGGTCTATGAAAGAACTGTCCAATATCTGCGAGTCAATCCCTAAATCCTAACCAACAGAAAGGTTTGAAAAACACTGTGACAAGGATGCTTTGGGACACAGGCACCTAAGAGACAAGGAAACTTCTGAAAATGTCCCAGAGTATCTTCATTGGGAGACTTACAGCAATTAAAGCACACTTTAGACCATGCAGCAACATTTACCTGCAACAGTAGCACTTCTGAAGCATGAAGTTGTTTTTGCTGTATTTTTCAATTTTCCTTTGTGACAATGCTATTTCATACAGCTTGTTTAGATTTAGAGCACCACTTTCAAGGCCAGCTCCACCTACTTTTTCATCTCTGCTCATACCAGTTTTGTGCTTATAAGAATACAAAGGAATCTGCATGATTTTAGTGCATGACTCATTTCCAGCAAATCAACACATATACTTTCAATTTGTTACGCATGAGAGATGTGTAAAACTACAGAGACTTGGGCCTCTGGAGGACAAAATAAGCAAAATATGTAAGTATTGTATCTAAATCATAACTGAAGTTAAACTCTAATTTTAACACACAGACTGTGAATTTGCAAATACCAGGAAGGATTTTAAAGATATCAGACCATATCCTAGACTTGTCCTTGACCATCCTAAGAATGTACCATATAACTGTCATCTATAGGGGCCAACCTGTGCTCCTGAGGCTTGACACATGGTTCAAGTGGTGCTTCCATTCCCCTTTCCCAGCAGCCTTCCTTCTCCCAGTCCCCAAAAGATGCTATGAATCTCCTGTGCATGGCCCAGCCTGGATGCTTCTTCTGAGGTTACGGATGTCACACTGGAAACTAAATTACTGGCAAGTAAGTAAATAAAACAAAACCCACGAAGTTCAAACTCAGCCCAAACCTCTTCCAAAATAGGGAATCTAATAAAGTAATGTAAAAATTCCCTAAAACTCAATCTCTTTTCTGCTAATTAAGCATTTGAATTTGTGCCATTTCCAGTCTTTACATCCATTTAGTCACAGAATAAGAGTACAAAAGCAAGAGAAGAGACATCAGCAAGAATAAATACATCAAAAGGAAAGCAAAACCAAAAAATTCCCCTCCAAATTATAAATAATTTAGTAAGTTACCCTAAAAAAATTCTGCACATTAAAAAAAAAATGGAAAAGGGAGGCCAGGTGCATATTCCATTTCTAAAAGAAAGAGAGCATTGGGAGGACTCCATGCTGCTCCAAATTGGGAGATTTTTTTTTTTTTTGCTGTTTATAATATATATATATTTCTCAATGTGGCAAAAGTCTCTCAATACAGACATGCAAGTTCAACTTTCTCAAAGCAGTCTGAATTATAAAACCACAAATCAGACAATCATTATGTGGTTCACTCTGTTGCCAACTTGTACAACTAGCGTAACAGATAATAGCAAAGCTGAAATAAAAAAAAAACAGTTGTTTTGGTTGTTTAGGTTTTTTTTGTTGTTGGTGGTGGGTTTTTTTTCAGCTTTACCATCTTCCAGTATCCTCCACAGAACTTTTGAGAAACAAGACATTTCTTTCGAATCAGATACCATTATCAATTTGGACAGAGAGCGTCTGAACTAGTATTATCTGCAAATGATTTATGAGGGCAGGTATTTCTCCACCTGAACGTTTTAGTGAAACCATAAATATCAGTAGAGACAGAGGCTGGGATTCAAAGAAAAAGCTTGAAAAGTATTTTATATGGCAAGCTACTTCCATCTGATTAAAATTTTAGTTCATCATTTATGTGTTTTTAAAGAATTTTCATGTTAGCCAGATCTCTCCTCCTTTCTTACTGATATTGTAAGCATTTACTATAAATACTTACCTATTAATAAAACTTACTGACTAAGCCAACTGATCAAATGTCTTCCCATTAATTAAGAATGCATCTGAGTCTGAAACATTATTCAGAAGAAACGAGTACATTCATGATAGCACTGTAAAAGAAGCATTTAAAAATGTTCACGAAGAATAACCTAAAAAATCCTTAGAGAAGTAGTATTCCCTTTTCTCTTATGTAACCTTCAACATAGTGACCATCAATAAGGCATTTACCTTTGGGAGCCATCCATCTCCCCCTCCCTAAAATGGTGTCAGTAATTCTTTCTCCTAAATGAAGAAGGATGGTTTTATGCAACAGCTCTATGTGGAGGACCTGCCTCAGGATGGGCTAGGTATATCCAGCTCCTTTGCCCTTCTCTTCCAGACTCAGTTTGTTCAGACCTTGAGATTATATTGTAAGCACCATACCGTATTATTAATACAAAAATTCAAAACTAGTTCAACGACAATTTTGATTTCTATTAGGTTATTATGTGTTTCCAACATAATATATTTTATAAAAAAAGATGAAGGAAAAAAACCAAAAATGCCTGTTCTCTGTGAAATTGATTTTTAATAGTTAATTTCACCATCTGGATACTCAAGTTTTTCTGAGCTTCTTTTTTACTCTTCTCTTATTTCTGTTTATTACTTCTATTAACTTATTTCTCAATTTATTATTAGTTGGATAAAATCATGTTTCTATGACGGGGTGATGGCATCGGTGGACAAGGGACGAGCAACAGACATCATCTGCCTGGACTTGTACAAAGCTTTTGACACTGTCCCGCACAACATCCTTCTCTCTAAACTAGAGAGACATGGGTTTGATGGACGGACCACTCGGTGGATAAGGAGTTGGCTGGATGGCCGCACTCAGAGAGTGGTGGTCAACGGCTCAATGTCCATGTGGAGTCCGGTCACGAGTGCCGTCCCTCAGGGGTCCGTGCTGGGCCCGGCCCTGTTCAACATCTTTGTCAGCGACATGGACAGTGAGATAGAGTGCACCCTCAGCAAGTTTGCCGACAACACCAAGCTGTGTGGTGCCGTCGACACACTGGAAGGGAGGGATGCCATCCAGAGGGACCTTGGCAGGCTGGAGAGGTGGGCCCATGCCAACCTCATGAAATTCAACCAGGCCAAGTGCAAGGTCCTGCACCTGGGTCATGGCAATCCCAGGGACAAATACAGGCTGGGCGGGGAATGGATTGAGAGCAGCCCTGAGGAGAAGGACTTGGGAGTGCTGGTGGATGAGAAGCTTAACATGAGCAGGCAATGCGCCCTTGCGGCCCAGAAGGCCAACCGCATCCTGGGCTGCATCAAGAGAAGCGTGGCCAGCAGGTCGAGGGAGGTGATTCTCCCTCTCTACTTTGCCCTGGTGAGGCCCTACCTGGAGTACTGTGTCCAGTTCTGGAGCCCCCAACACAAGAAGGACATGGACCAGTTGGAGAAGGTCCAGAGGAGGGCCACGAAGATGATAAAAGGGCTGGAGCACCTCTCTTATGAGGACAGGCTAAGAGAGCTGGGGCTGTTCAGCCTGGAGAAGAGGAGGCTCTGGGGAGACCTGATAGCGGTCTTCCAGTACCTCAAGGGGGCCTACAGGAAAGATGGGGAAAGGCTGTTTAGTAGGGCCTGTTGCAATAGGACGAGGGGTAATGGTTTTAAAATAGAGGGGGGTAGATTTAGATTGGATATTAGGAAAAAAATTTTTATGATGCGAGTTATAGAACACTGGAACAGGTTGCCCAGAAAGGTGGTGGATGCCCCATCCCTGGAAACGTTCAAGGCCAGGCTGGATGAGGCTCTGAGCAACCTGACCTAGTCGGGGATGTCCCCACTCCTTGCAGGGGTGTTGGACTAGATGACCTTTGAAGGTCCCTTCCAACTCTAACCATTCTATGATTCTATGATTCTATGATTCTATACATTTAAATGGAAAGAATCCTCTTTCATAGTACTGTAAATGTGTTCAGCCAAAGCAAATGTTACAGAAAAGCATGTACCTACTAAAATTCAGTTGTTAAAATGGAAATTTATATGTGTGCACTTCAATAAACTGCCTTCATTAGGACATTCAGATATTATCTAACAGTTAGGATGTACAGATGCTGGATTATATTCTGTATTTACAGCTCTAATGATGTATATATTAACTGTGTTTTCTACCAGATTATTTCGAAATGTTGGAAACATAAAAGTGGATAAAGCACCACATCTTCCTATTTAAGATATCAAGGTAGTATTAGCCTTCTTTCATAGTTAATAAAAACAATATATCAAACCTTATTGAAAGTCTCTTAGTTTTGTGCTGCTTGGGTTGGGCATGACTTTAGACCTTGACTTTCAACATGTTTCTAATCCACCAGTGAAGCCCCCTACCTCTGAAAACCAGGTCCTAGACACTCAGAATAGGACATCAGAAAATCAAGGTCAAATTTTAGGCATCAGGGAGCTGGCCGGTGTCACAGAGGAAATAACTCAGCATTTTCATTTTTTATATCATGCTTTTACAACTCCAAAAGCCATATGATTTTTACACTACTCATTGCAAAAATTGAAGAGAATAGAGAGTTTCGTTAGCTTTGCATAATACTGTGTAGCTGTAACTACATGCATGTACATGTAACTACATGTGTTCATGATTTCTTTGCTTGTGTGATAAGTATTATACCTAGTTAAGCTAACATAATAAATATAATATTACTCAAGCAATCCAGGGAAACAACTTTTGCTGTGGTGAAAACCCCATCAGGAAGGACTGCAAGACCTAACTTAAATTTCCTTCCTCATATTTATTGTGTAAGGGAACATACATGGAATCCACTCTGCTGGTTATAGGAGAGTTCAGGAAAGGCAAAAGAGGAGCCCACAAGCCTTTCACACCCCTTTTTAGCTCATCACCGAATGGTGTGTTCATCTCAGAGACTCTAAATCCTTCCTGTCAAAATATAAAAGGTTCAGTCAGGGCTGGTAATCCAGCGTGAGGAGGAGGAGGTAGAAATTAAATGACCAAGAACTGCTGCAATAAGGGTGTAAAGGAAAGAGGAGGCTGCCACTGCCGTGAGGCTGCACAGAAATACTTAGAACATCATGCAAGTAGCAATATGGAAACACTGTGATGAAGAAATGCTGCATTTTATTAATGTATGGTTATGCCATAACATAAATACATAAAATAAAATACATGCAGAAAAAAATATTCTCTGTTTACAGCTATAAATAATCATATTTACAATTGATACCCAATTGATGGGTTTTGCATAACCCTATAAAACAGCTAATATGATACACAAGATTTGAGTAATACAGATACCAGAGTGAACAAAAAAAACCATTTTCCATCAAATTGCTGCCTCCTTCCCCCTAAAAAGTATCTGACTAAAACAGAGATAATGTAAAGTTCAGCTATCAAAAATGGCTTCATTAAGAACTTTAATGAAGCACATGGGAGCCATTTATTGACTCCTCAACTATTAAGACATAGCATTATTACTGCTTTAATAGTATTTCCATTTTCATTTAGGAAATAACTAATCAAGGGATCAATGTACCAAAGACTTTATTTTCTCTCCCATGGGTCACTGAAAGTACATTTTTTAAAATGCAAAAAACGTAAAGGCAATTCCCCCCAGTGCCATATCACATAAGCAATTTAAAGAAATAACAAGGAATGCTAAAGGTCAATGGCTTCCGATCTAAGCCATGTTATAAAACAAATGAAAATTGTTCGTGGTAATTCTACCTTTCTGGTGGAAGTAAGAGATCGCTTTCACATCAAAGAGGCTTACCTCCAAAGTATGCAAAGCACCTCCACCCTGACCTGCTGTCAACCTGTGAGACATTTCTATTTCTCAGCCTCACTTAGAATGCAAACTACTGTTTTCCTGGTAGTTCTCACAGCTCCACTTCCTTTGAGGTACAGATGTGTAGCCAAAGAACCCAATCAGATAACAGCTATTTACATATTTATGAAGTCTCCTGTAAAATCTCGTATCAATTGTTGCCACTATATATAGCCCTTTCAAAGTATCTTGTGGGCACAAGCGCTCCACTGCACTGCTCCCTTCAGAAGTCCAGATATATCGTATAATGTGATTTCAATGTAAATGTGGCCCATCACACAATCATACCACTTCACAAACTCTTTTCTGCTGGGGTAGCTTAAATCTAAACACACTCAAGCAGCTTGCTGCACTGGAGCAAGATTTCCTCCACATAAAAAAAAGTCAAAACCCCCAACACAACAATGCCAAGGAAAAAAAAATCTGAACATTTTCTGCAGAAAGATGGGCCGTCTCCAAATCCTTGTGCCCTATCAGACAAATTAAAGTAAATCAAGCATGAAATGAAGCAGAAGAGCCCCGAGATAAGGCTCCTTTAAGTCGTTTACAGATTAGGATAGAGAGAGGTGCATCTGGTCTCTGGCAGTGAAGGAGGCCAGTTTCTCATCTCACAATAGCAGCCTGTGTATAGGATTACCTTACCTTGTCACTGACAAGGGAAAAAGCGCCTGCAAAATGTCTCTAACTAACTTCCTAATGTTCCCAGCTAAGTTCTCTTATTAAAGTATTAACTGTTACAATGATAGAAATAAATTTTGATAAAACAAAATAAAAACAGACACTAGTCTGATTTATGAGCTGGTCAGACACTGATAAACTGGAGGCTCTGCTACCAGCAGATGAGCCTCTTCGCTTATCAGTCAGGATTTCACTGCTAGAGACAGCAGATAACTTTCCAACTGGAATTAGTGATTCAGTGAACTGTGTGTTACTGGTCAGACTGGGGCTCCAGCAGCACCTATAAGGGCCTCTTGTGTTATCAGATGGGATTTTGCACTGCATGCAGCGAGACATTTCCCTGCTGGAAGTGATGGCTGAGCTCAGAGGCCTGCACAGCTAATGGTTAAACTGGTGCTTCCGCCATGGCAAACCAGCCCCTCTCCTCTTATCAGCTGCCATTCAGCTTCTACAAATTGGAGGCCTTCCTTCCTTTTGGTCTTCCTTCCACATGCCGTGTCTCCCTGCAGTGCTGTCACCTGATTCTGTTTGTGCCCTGTGGCCCCTTTACCCCAACCCAGTAGCCCGAGGGCTGACCTGGCCACCACGCCCACGTTCTTGTGGTGCACTGACCCATAGGACACCGCACTCAGCGGCTGCACTGACCCGCTGCCTCACGGGCCGGAGCTGCCCCAGCTGTGCCCAGGACACCCGCCTGGACAGCCCGGCCGGGCCTCGGCAGCTGGCACTCTTCCCTTGGAGCACACCAGGCTGCGGGAGCGCTTCCGCACTGCGCTCAGGAAGGCTGTCCCGGGTTTGGAGGTGTAAGGCAGCCATCTCAGTCTCTCCATTTCCATACACCTCAACCCCACCGTGCTCAACAACTTGTAATTGGGATAGGAATACCCTGTTTAATGAAATTGCTCTGGATATGTGCCTGGTTTTGCCGTTGTGTGCTATCCTACAAATGCAATGATCGCTCTGAATGCAAAGACATGTCCTGGACCTTAAACAAGCAAAAGTAAGGGTTCAGAAATCCCAGCAGTAATCACACACAGTTACTTAATAAGACGAAATATCACATACTCATAGCTGGATGTGCACAAATCCTTCTTCAAAAGAAGTGAAGCAACAAATCAACTTATAATTACTGCCTGCTTTATAAAATCCATCTTTTAGTTCTCTTTGTGAATATTGGAAAAATATCCAAAAGTTATTTTTTTTGTACAAAATCACATATGCTGTGGATACCAAACCAGCACTATAAAAAAAGAAAAAAAAAATGCTTCACTCCTTAAAGACATCTTATATCATTTATTCTTACGTAAAGACCTATAGGCTCTCTAATTCTCATGACAATTTCTGTATTGTGTGTTCTGAAGGTGAAAATACACAGTACAATGCTTTTTAATTTACTGAAAGTCTAGAATGAAGAAAAAACTCCCACCATTGCAGCAGCATACTAGAAGTACTGCTAGTACTTAGATAGTACTAATTTACCCTCAAAGCTCTAAAGAAAAGAGTGTTCATGCACCCTTATTTGCCAAATGAGAATATTTTAAAATAGACCTAAGTATTCATTCCTGATACACAAAGAATAAGACAGAAACAACCCAGAAAGCAGACTATAATTTTACTGAACTAATCCAGAAAGAATGTAGGGCAGGATAGCAAGAAGTATGAAATTGTCCTTCAGGCTTCAGCTGCCAGACCCTAAATCGATGGTCGTTCAGGAAATCTTTCTAAATGTATGAAAAAAGGAAGGCAGAAGGCACTGAACCTCACCCCAGGACATTATTTTCCACCAGCCTTTCAGATCGCACTGAATCCCTTACACTCTTCCTGCATGTTTTCGATATTCCTAAGAATGTCTCCAGTTCCACACAATGTTCAACCCAACCAAACTGAGCTGGGTCCTGCCCCTTCTAGTCCTACACTCAGACTCTTCTGAAGTAGTGATATCCCCTCACTTGCCTTGTATACTGCACAGTCTGTAAGGTTTGGAAGATTGGGGTTTTATTTTCTTTTTGAAGACTATTTCTCTGACTTTTCATTAGCCAGGTATCACTCGCTGCTATGAAAATGAAAAATGCGCCATATTATCACCCAGAGATCTCACAAACTAACTGTTAAGTGTTACAAACAAGACAGGTGGATGGAATTATGCATGGAAACACTCCCACAGGAGGCACCTTTTATCCTTTGAAGGGGTTGTCTGGGTAAGGGAAAGGCAAATGAAATTTCTTTCCTCACTAACTGTCAAGACTAATTTCATCTGTCCCCGGTACTTTCAACCGCAACCCTTCCTTCCCAATGAGATAGATTAATTTCTGTTTATATGTTAAAAAATAATGCCAGTTCTCATTTCACTCCTCCTTACTTACCTTTTGAAATATACACTGCAAAACTGCACCAGTGCAGTATCTTATGCTGACACATATGATGAAACCATGATGAAAAATTATGAGTCTCTTATTCTGTCTGCATTTTGTATGAATGAATAAATGATCCAAAAGGTGGAAGTATCCAAGCTCTCTGTCTGAGATTATCACCCCGATTTGCAGCTACTGCTCTTTGGGGAGGCATACGCCAGTGAAATGTGAAGGCACAGTAAAACACAAATGTGATCTGCTAATGTTTTGCACTCATTTATTTACAACAATTTTTCTGTTTGTACACATCTACAAAGGGTGTGGGGCAAAGGAAGAACAAAGTACTTATATTTGTACTCCAAAATTATTCTCAGTGAACTGAGGTAATACAGTTCTCTTCTCTGCAGAGAACTGATGCTATTTACTCATCTGCGACCAACTGATGAGATTTAACAAGCACTCATTGCTTGCTGCTTTCAAATAATAAACTTAAATTATGCAAAAAATATGAGGCATGCTTTATTTTCCTATTCATTAATACTATCTAAAAGTAACATGTTTACATTATATTTATACTGCTCCTATTTTTGTAGCAGACTCATAAAACTCTTATGACAAATTTTTGTTACGTCATTGTATCAGAAAGATTCAAAACTGTTTCAAGCTATGCTAAAACTCAAATATTTGCTCTATAAGGAAAAAGTTGCTTTTTATTCAATAATGTACTATATTATGTAACACAATTTTGCATAAGTTCCTTTAAAAGCTGTAACTGCTGGCATTTCCAAAACCGCTTACAAACGTGACAGTTCTTCTACACTGTATATGCAAACCAGATTCTTCGAGCTGTGTATGACCTAGTACAGGATACTGTTATAATACATTATATGAATATTAATGACATTAAATGATAATAAGTGACAACTGTATGAAATCACTTCTTATTAATTACAGTGCTGATTAACTGCTATACAGATTCTTGTCAAAAAAGCAAAGGAGCTGCAGCAGTTCTAGATTCATCAGCAGTTTTCATGATCTTTACCAGTCAGTATTAACAGTGTGGTAAATAATAAAATGTAATATGACCCTGCTTAGGTATAAATGCAAGCTAATAGATAGCACTTTCTTTTGGTGACCTCTATCAACAAACCAACAACAGCAGCATCATACAGTTTTACAATTTTTTACCATGAAATAGACCTTTGACAACCATTCTTCTTCTATTCCATTCTCACAATATTAAAAAGCAGTGAGGAGGGTTTCAGAATGCTCACAGAATCTCATATGCTAAAATGAACTCCACAGAATAATGGCTTCTGCAAATACAAAATGCTGCTGTACTTTCAGACATATTACCTAGTACAAAACTTCTGATGAGAGATCCTCAAAGCCATGAGGATCTGCAATGCAAACAAATTTTCTCTGATAATCTAGTATATGAAAGAAAGGCAAAGATCTCTGCTGGTGGCATCAGCTTCAAGATGACACTAACACTTAATTTTACGTAATCAGCACAATGCAAGTGAGCAATGCGATGCAGTCAGTATTAAATCCAACCACGTTCACTCTAGTTTCAACAGGCAGGTATGTGTTTACAGCTGGGTCAGCAGCAGGTCATTGTCAAGATGCGTGAAGAGCAAGGCTTGAGTTCACACTTCAGGGTCCACAAGATGCCATATGCACTTATATTCCACTATAGTACTTGAAGTAATTTTTAATTATATACCACTAACCAACTACAAAACAACTTAATGATTTAGCCAGTCTAACCAGAATCCATTTTAAACCTACGAAACTTTTGTTATTCCTTAACAATATCTTATTAGAGCTACAGACAACATTCAGACATTTTATAATAAGAATCGAATGATGAAAAGGCACGAGCTTTATTTCATTGATTTATACAGTAAAGTAGACTTAAACTCACTCATGCACTTCTAAATAAAAACAACATAGGGGAAGACAACTGAATGCATTATATATTTAATATCTTTACAATACCTTACAATGTACTCATTTTATCTGAAATATGGTGTTATTTTTCCAACAGGCTTAGGTTATGATTTTAAACAGGATTTGACATATTTAAAGTAGAATTGTAAAATAGTCACAGTGTATTGAACTCTGTTGCTGTCCTGCAGATCTGATTTCGCTGAAGTGAAGCTGGTCTAAATAAAGGATCTTTGAAGACCACAAACTGTTACAGTTCTAATACACTAAGTGCATGCAGGATGATCAAGTCTGATAGACAATGCAAGCTCATATATTTAAAACAGCAACATATGCAGCAACTTAAGAGAAGGAAGAATTTTTACCCTAGGTTGTCTTTCTTAAATTCATGTGCCAAAGTGACAACTGGGTTTTACCATTCTGAATGTACGTCTATCTTGTATAGTCCTTCTGTGGGACAGAGGTAGTTGAGGTAGCATGAACACGAAGTATCCTTACCAATTTTTTTTTTTAACCTTTTTCTTTCTTCTCCTCCCCCTAACTTAGGCACAGTTAATAACAGTTCTTCTCTCCAAATCAAATTTCTCTACATTTCTTAGGAAGCATCTGTATTCTGATTAAGTTACAAGTATAGACAGTCTCATGCAAAGCAGCTTAGAGAACTTATCAGAAAGATAATCAGGTAGACCGAGGTAGATAAAATGACAGATTATTATAAACATCCAGGAAGGCACACTTTTAACCGCTATTGTCCAAGACCCTCTTAAGCTGATTTGAGACATAGCCACATACCCCACTAGCGCTTCCATATATTTTTCATAGCAGCCATACAAAATAAATCTTTCTGTTAAAACAGAACACATTCATCATCTTTGTAAACCTATGTTTGAAGGAATCTAGGCTGAAGTACTTATGATAAATAGTGCTGAAAACAGCCCATCAGCCTAGAGCTGGAGGATAGGGACAGAAAGAAACAAGAAACAAACAAGTCACTCGGTTCCACACACTCCGTGTTGGTGGTCGCTATTGGATGAAGCATGTACTTTGCTCATTAGAAGCACTAAATTGTATTTCTGTTCAAATAAAACAATGCACACACTAAGTAAAATGCAGAATGGATCCCTTAAATCTTCAACTACTCTCTCAACAGTCTTTATAATAACTCTCAAAAAGCACAATAACCAATATCATTATGCTAAGCAGTACCTATTCATAAAGCAGCATACAGTGCTTTCCCCCATAAGCTCGTGGTTTTATAAAAACTTCAAAAATCTACAAATACTTGTTTTAACAGATCTACCAACATATTCAAGTGTTCCTGACTATATACGCTTGCAGCACTGAAGCCATTCCTCAGGGGGGTGTATCTGAAAAATTTATCATGCAACTATTGTTCGTCAAAAAATTGTTGGCTATTTTCACTTCAAAAACACAAGTGCATTTCCCTCTCACTCCTTTCTTGCATGTATCAATGAAACAGATTGTCTCATTTTCTCTCTTTGCACAGATTGCATATTTAATGTCAATCAGTTTACTAATTACTCCAAAGCTAAAAGGAACCTATATTTATACAGGTAGATGAGGGTTCATTTATTCCTTGCTCTCAGGGCTCTGACACTTGAAGTAGGGTAAGAGGAGGAGCAGTGGAAGGGGGAAGAAATTTTTTTTAAATGGTGTGGTTCCAAGTACTCTAATTCCCATTAGAAGCATACAACGACTTTATCTTTCTTCTTTTGCCATTAATTACAAATAAATTCATCTTTCTCTTATGAAGCCTGAAGTTTGTTGTTGTTGTTGTTAGATGAGTTGCATTCAAACTCCAACAAAAAAAGATGAAGCCAACATTGAAATTCATCTCACAGTCCGGAATTTACTTAACGGCCAGCCTGTGCGCTGTGATAAACGGAATGATGATCCGGCAACATGTCTTTATCCATGGTTTGCTTTAATTAACGCTGGCTTGTTTGTTGAAAAGATGATTAATATGCCAATGAAAATTGCATAATTGAATACCACAACACTGGCACAATCAGAAAGACACATGCAGTTTTTTGATTAACATTTATTATTATTATTATTATTATTGTGTGCTTTAATGTACTCTTCTCACTATGAAACGATGCAGTTTTTGACCGAGAGGTGAGGAAAAGCCAGGTTAAGTACAGGATCTTCCATGGGCAAGAAAAAAGATATGATGCCATTTAATCATGCAGAAATAGTTCCTTGGTCAAGCAGCCATTTTTTTCCAAACTCAAAATAGAAGTAAAACCATCTCAGAAAAAGAAAACACAGGAAAAATAACATGCTATAACAAAAAGCATGAACATGAACAAGAAAAATATAAATGGCAATAACCATAGGACAAAAAGAAAAGAAGCATGAAAAATCCAAACAATATATTCAATATCATAATAATTACTATATGGGAAGCAGAGGAAACCATTTTTAAGCAACAGAAATGATAAGGAACTTTTACTCTAAAAGTACCAATGCATTATACTAACAAAGCACTAGAAATAGGTAAATGGAAGTACCATCTCTTTCCAGAACTCCACCTGAACAACTGTCCTAACTGCAATTTGTTAACATATTCATCTGGTTAAATCCATGCTACGACTGGCACAACAGTGCCAATTAAAGTGTGGACCAAGTTTTATTTTATCTGTACCATTTATTTGTTTGGCTTTCCTCTATTTACTTATCCTTACTGTCCAACTTAAGGTAGATATTAATGTTATTTAACACTGCTTCTCATGCAAAGACTAACTTTTAAGGGGCAAGAAGATCCTCTGTCTTTACAAAACTGAATTCAGACTTGTCTACCAATCCAGTAGGATATATAATAGTTCTGTAAGTACCTTGGCTATTTTGGAAACAAGCTAATAGTAAAACTTACAACTTTTGAGCTACGGTAAGCTAGGAATCTTTCCAGAGTTCTCCCCTAAAATTAGCATCTACATACTGACTTCATACTTTCTTCAGTGCTTTAAGCAGGCAGAAGAATTTTCTGATAACTGAAGTTCCATTATTTAGATTAATAAACACTTGCAGAGGATAACACAAAACAAATACTGCTGCACCTTTACTATAATCAAATAAAACAGCAAGAGAATATTCCCTTTTATTTCTTTCTACAAAAAGCAGCACAAGTAGTAAGATTTCTACAAGAATTGCTTTTCAAGTATCCTATCACATTGTCCTCAGACGGATGAGGGGAAAAATGGAAGCAGAAAAGCTCCCACAGGAAAGGGTTATGTGCTCCAGCTGCAACCTTGAATGACTTCTGCAGCTCTAAGGTGACCGTTAGAGGTACTGTGTGCCTCTCAACAATCCTCAGGTCATAGCTGATCCTGAGCAGAAGAGGTGAGAGCTCAGCTGAGTAGTAAGCACAGCCTGGAAAAGCATCACTGTGCAGCTAGTGAAGGACATCCATTCTCCTGTTTCATGCTCCACGGCCATTCATTCCCCTCTAGGCTCCAGGTGTAGATTCCTCAATACTATGCTTTAAAATGAATATATTTTTGAAAGAATTTCCTTTGTAAGCACACTGAAGGCACACAAAACTCACAGGATTTCTAAGTGAGAAGCACAGCATGGGCTTCTCCCAGCTTACCTGTGCCTTTGGGAGACACTGATTTTCCAGTCTGCAATTTAGCTCGGAGATTATTTAAGCACCTGAACGCCCACATTTGCAACTCAGTATTCAGAACATACTGGCAGGGAAAACAAGATGAAGTTTTTGTTTTTGAAGACCCAAAGAGGAGTCACAGGAGCCACTCTTGTATTTCCTCATCCTGCCCTTCTATTATAACTAAAAAAGGCCCTTTAACTTATTGGGGGGACATCAGAACTACAAAAGAAAAAAAAAACCAAACTAACATATTCATTAAAGTTAGAGAATTATAGCTACAGAAATATTTCATTGATGAAAAGGTACAAACATTGAAAATGACAAGATAGGAAACATTTGATCAAAATCCAAGCAAGTTAGAAAACAGAAGATCTGAACTGAAGAAAAGTTCATTATTAGGCATAAATCCCTGATAAGAGCAATCAGTGAGGAATTCCTCCAGCTTTCAAGAAAAGTAAAACTTCTCAGGGGCATGATCTAGGACACGGTGAGGCAGCTGCAAGTCCTGAGGCCTCCCACCCCCGCACAATGTCTAAACCAGGGTGGACGCACCTCTATCCAAAAAGCTGCCGGGGAAAATACTACATTGTCCACCATGGGGACTCACAACCAATCTGTTCAACTTCTCTGATATAATAATCATGAAAGGTGACTGTTTTCTAACATGTTGAAGTTGTGGTATCAGCAAATTCAAACTTTAACTTATAATAAATATCACTGTTCATATTACTATGTAGATCGTAGAGGCACACACTGCAATTTGCTTAACTGCAGACCATGCCTGCTGTCCTGGATCTTTCTAGGCATAAATTTAACAATTTTGTCTGAAATTTTATATTAAAAATTTATATTAAAAAACCTAGCAATGTTCAGCTCTACAGCTATGAAGTTTAAGTTTCATTTCGTTGCCTTTTAATTTACCTCACTTTTCAAGAAAATAATATATTTAACCTTTTTAGTTCTCAGAGTTCTTCCTAAGTACTGTAAGCCTTCTGAAGGGTTGCAAAAGAAGGAAGTAGAGGTGATAAGACAGAGGTATGTAAAAGCATGAACAGCAAGTGTAGCAATAAACATTCTTCTTTCTTACACTTAAAGAACCAAATTAAATTAAATTAAACAAACAAACAGAAGATTGAAAATAAACCAAAAGGTGGGTATTTTTCTACCCAACAGCAGGGCAAGAGTGTGAAAGTCAAAGCTATAGCAATAATAGAAATTCATACAAGAACAGTTTATCAAGATTATCCAATCTAAATGTAAAGATACAACTTCTGATCAAGGAAGCTGCAGAGAGCAGAATACCCGAAGATGTCTGGGTATAACAGGGGAAATACCACTATCTGACTACCATATGCTCATCATCTTTCTCAACTTATCCATTACTGGCCACTATCACAAATAGATATGGTTCTAAATAGTTCAACTGCCCAGTAGAGTCTTATGAGATTTCTTATGTAAATTCAACGTACTAAACCTTTTAACGCTTTCCACAAATTTATCTTCTACAGCCTCCAATCACTACTATTCTTTTTCGTTGTTTTGTTTTTTGTTTTGTTTTTTTTTTCAAATTTGTCAGTATTTTTCTGCTATTGAGACATGTGAAACCTAGAATGTAACTTGTTTGGTCTCAATGCAATGTCAGACATTGATTTTGGACAATCAAAAGAAACATACATTTTTTTCCTAGAAGTTTCTAAAACTCCTTCCTAACTTAGTATTATTTTAATAACCTTATTCAAATAATTAACAAAGTTATTCAGTAAAGCCAAATAAATAAATCCTTACCAAGAACAGATCTCTTTACATCACTGCCAGGTGGTGCCCTAAAAATTCAATACTCTTATTATTTTATGAGAACCTTTTGTTTATGATTCTTGAGCCAGATTCACTCCCTGCAATTGCGTTCACATATACACCAGTTTGAATTAATCAGTTTGAGAGTAAGGTTTCACAAGGATCAGATGTTTTATTAAAATACAGATATCAGATTTCTTCTTTACTAATATGTAATTCAGTGTTTAACGATCCAATATATCACATAAGGTCTCTTTATTAGAGATGTGTGTTTATCATTTATGCTACTACCTTCACCTAGAGAACAGACTGGGAACCATGTGGACATGGGAGTTTCACTGACTTAAAAAGGACTACTTTATGAACAACTGCTCACCAAATAAGTGAGGGACTCCCTGTGCAGCCTTAATGGTTTCTGGACTTTTCTTTCCAAATATTTTGTTTGCCACGTTTCCTGGAATACAAGCTGAATTGTAGGTCAAGTTAATAAAATCAATTACTTTATTCATCTGTTCGATTATTTCCTTGACAACTCTGATGCATATTATCATGCTTGTGAATGCTATCAATTTCTAATATTTCCTTGTATGTTCTTCTTTATTCTATAATGTCTTTTTCTATTAATTCTATATGTTGCTTTTTAAAGGTTTACTTTAAAAAGTACTTGAAATTCTTTCCTTGCCACTATAGGACTCATTCTTACAACTGTTCTAAACAACAGGCTAATACCGTGCCAATATTTTAAAAACAGAAAGAGAATGACCTGGATAATAGGCCTGTCAGTCTGATATCGATACATGGCAAAGCAATTTGAACAGATGATATAGAGCTTAATTAATAAAGAATTAAATAAAAATAATAAAATTAGTGCCAATCAACATATGCTTAGGGAAAATATCTTAAAATACTAACTTTCTGTTTTCTATTAATCAGATCATGCTTAGCTGATAAAAATCATATGCTACCACTATTAAATTTACACTTCTGTAAGGTATATGACTTAATAAAATATTCCATTTTAACTAGGAGTAAGATATCAACAGGCAAAAAACAAAGCTTGGTAGAAACTGGACAAATGACAAATATGAACATTGTTAGTCACTGATTGGATATATTTCTACTGAAGCCTGGAAAGCCCTGGTTCTTGACCCTTCAGTGCTTAGCATCCTTATGAACAACCAAAGCCAAAGAATCAAATCATTTAACATTAATTAAAGTCTGAGGAAAAGAAAACAATTGCAGAGGACTAAATAATGAAGGCAGCTGGTTCAGGACAGCATAATGAGCTGGCAATTCTGGGCTTACTGCATGTGTGTGGTAACACAGAAGAAAAAAGCGCCCACAGGACCAAACAATGGAGGATGTACCCAAAGGGCAGGGTACTCTCTTCTGAGAATCACTGGCTATGAAAAAATGTTTCGGGATTCAGGTCTGTTACCAGCTGAAGAGGATTTCCCAGTTGAACACTGCAGCCGAAAGTGGAAATGCACAGTAACAAGTGCTACTAAACAGTAGCAATGGAAAGATATATTGTGCAGCAGAAGAAAGGGTGTATTAACCGGGTAAGATGGCACTGGCATGAGTCTACTGTAATTCTGTGCGCAGTTCTCTTACCCTAGTTCCCAGAAGAAAACTGAAAACTTTGAGGAGGATTAGTGGAAATACATTAAAATAATTAAAAGGTCACAAAAGATGTCTTATGTTAAAAGAGTCAAGAAATTAAGTCTCCTCAGACTTGGATGTGCCCCTAAAAGGGGAAAATAAATATAATGGTAGAGTTCTTGATCAAGTAATCAAAGATAGTGAAGAAAATGGCTGGAAATTGCAAATAGGCAAATTTAGACTCAAATAGGCTCGTTATATTTAAAAGAATTCTGCAACATCAAATCAAACTATCAAAAATACAATAGACTATTTATAGCAAATTTAAAATCAGTTTAAATTCCTCTACTCAGTATTGGTAAGGCTATACCTGGAGTGCTCCCCAGTATGAGAGAGACATGGACATACTGAAAAGAGTTCAGCAAAGGCCTACAAAGACAATTAAATGACTGGAGCATCTCTCAAATGAGAAAAGACTGAGAGAGCTGTCACTTTTTAACCTAGAGAAGAAAAGGCTCTGGGGGAATCTCATCAGTGTATACAAGTATTTGAAGGGAAGGTATAAAGAAGATGGAGCCAGGGTCTTTTCAATGGTGCTCAGTGACAGCTCCAGAGGCAATGGGCACAAACTGAAACACAGGGGCTTTCCTCTGAACATCAGGAAACACTTCACTGTGAGGTGACTGAACAGTGGAACAGTTTCCCCAGAGAGGTCGTGTAGTCTCCTGCCTTGGAGATGTTCAAAAGCCTTCTGGACATAATCTTGGGCAATCAATTCTAGGTGGACTAGGTGACTTCAAGAAGTCAGCTGGTGACAGAATGTTCACTGATAACGCCTCTGTGATAACGTGTTTAAGAAGGGGAAAATAAAAAGAATAAAAAAAGAGAAGAAGAAGGGGGCACAGAGCTGCCTTGTGGGCCTCACCCCCTGCCTTCCTGCCGAGTGCCTGTCTGGACCTGACTCAGCCTGGCCCGGTCAAGAGAAGTGAAGAGAGGAGATGTGAAGAGAACAGGAGAGGTGTCTGCCTAAGCCTGACTGTGAAGAATTTCTTGTGAGAGGAATGGCTGCAGACACCAAGGTCAATGAGGAAGGAGGGGGAGGAATAAAGTTGCTCCTGACAAGATTCCCCTGCAGCTCCTGGTGAATGTAGCATGATGAGGCAGGCTATCTCCTTGCAGTCCATGGAGGCCCACAGAGGAGCAGAGATCCACCTGCAGCCTGTGGAAGACCCCATGCTGGGACAGGTGGATGCCCAAAGGAGGCTGTGGCCTGTGGAGGGCCTGCTTGTGCAGCCAGTTCCTGAGGGACTGTACTCCATGGAAAAGGACTCCAGGCTCAAGCAAGTTGTGACAGACTGTAGCCCGTGGGAGGGACCCCACACTGGAACAGGGGAGGAATATGAGGAGTTCCTCCCCCGAGAAGGAAGGAGTGGCAGAAAACGGCGTGTGATGAACTGACTGCAACCTTCATTCCCTATTCCTCCCTGTGCTGCTCAGGGAGGGGGGAAAGGAGGTAGAGGTCATTTGAAATGAAGTTAAACCCAGGAAGAGGGAGGGGTAGAGTGAAGTTGTTTTTGTTCTCTTCCTCATTATCCTGCTTTTGTTTTATTAATAATAATAAATAAATAGTTTTCCCCAAGTGGAGTCTGTTTTGCCCATAACAGTAACTTGAATGATCTCTCCCTGTCCTTATCTCAAACCTTGAGGTTTTTGTAATATTATCTCTTCCCTATTCTCTCAGAGGGTGGGGAGAGAGAGTGAGAGGCTGTGTAGCTTGGTCCTGAGCAGGGCTAAACTATGACAGTTGTCCAGAAAGAACATGCAGTCTCTATCCTCGGAGATTTTCAAGATCCAACAGGATAAAGGCCCAATCCACCTGGGCTGATCTCAAAGCCAGCCATGCTTTGAGCAGGAAATGAGACCAGAGAACTCCTGAGGTTCCTTCCAATCTGGATTCTTATAAGATAGGATATTGTTTTAAAGGTATTCTGTGCTTCAAAACATAACTAAAATCTGCCTAAAATATGACTTTTGCTTTTTGGCTAGTCAAATTGGATTTTTTTTTCTTTTAATTTATACATTTTATGAATCTATCATAATTGGGGGCCTACAAGAAAGCTGGAGAGGTACATTTGACAAGGGCAGGTAGTGACAGGACAAAGGGTAATGGTTTTAAACTGAAAGAGAGTAGACTTAGTTTAGATAAAAGGAAGAAATTCTTCACACTGAGGGTGGCGAGGCACTGGACTAGGCTGCCCAGAGATGTTGTGGATGCCCCATCTCTGGAAGTGTTCAAGGCCAGGTTGGATGGGGCTTCAACCAACCTGGTCTAGTGAAAGCTGTCCCTGCCCACGGCATGGGAGTTGGAGCTAGATGATCTTTAAGGTCCCCTCCAACTCAAACCATTCTATGATTCTATCATTTCCCTACATGTTTTACTTAGTAGACTTAGTTTCAAATAGTCTATGAACTTAAGATAGCTTTCAGTAAAAAAAGACAAGTTAGATTTCTTATTAATGTCATTGTATGAAGCAACCTTATCATTAAACTAGTTGCTATATCAAAGATACTGATTTTAATCTTAACATAAAAGACAAACCAGATAGGATAGTATTCACCGTATTTTGTCTTCCTGATGCACAAGCAGTTGCACATGCAACTGTTATTAAAGCAGAATTTACATTTATCAGTGCATAGATATCAAGTTGAAACAACATCCCTAAGAGAAGGGGTAAGATGGGAAAAATATGAAACACTAACACAACACCTTTAAGCACTCCTTCTTTTTCTCTGCAAAAGCATCAGAGAGATTGAAGAACAGAATAACTTAATTTAAGACTCACCCAAATTTGAGTTTTTAACAGAGCATGAAGCATTAGCTTGCTGTTCACATCAGCCTAACGAAGCCTTCATATTTAAGGCAAACCACAGACAACAACAAAAAAATTCTCTGCTACATCTTTCAAGGATAACCCCTACGGTAAGTGACCATACAGCATGTGGTTACCTGCAATTAATCTGGTGAACAAGCAGGATTGCAAGTGACTCCTGGCTACTGTGCTCTCATGATTTATGCAACTTAATAAAAGAAGCTCCAGGAGGAAATGAGACTAACATAGTCACACAGCATCCAACATATAGAAAAGTGGACTGCGTTGCACAGTACATTAATGGAAATAACTCACTGGATGTCATTCCCCAGAGCCTCTGACTCAGCCACTTGTGGTGGCTTTTGAAAAAATGTTCCATTCTACATATTTAAGCCCTATAGAGACAATATCATCAAAGGTTCAGCATCAAACCAATTCATTGTTTTCATCTCAAGATCTGTTCCCTGGTTGTTTTAACTGAATAGGGCTTCAACAAGATATAAAAGCTGTGGAAATAGCTATTTCCTGTGTCCCTGGTGACTTTGCACATCTAGTGAGGTTCAGGGTGCATGATTATTTTTGTAATAAACAATAATCATGTTACAAATATTAACTACATAGCCACAAAAGCCCCAGGAAGTGATGCATTTATAAACAGAGTGGGATGTAAATGTTAAAAAAGAAAAAAGAAAAATATATCTACTGTTCTATTTTTCTTTAGATATCCTATGGATGTTATTTCCAGAGTTGTGATAATCTACCATCCTCAAATACTACAACTGTAGTTGCAGTTGCTCAGCGAGCAGAGAGAAAAAAAAATGTCAAGCTGTAGACATTTCAAGCTAGGTAGAAAGAACTTTGCTACTGAAATTTAGTGAAGACTTTCCCCTATGTGACTTACTGGGTCATGAAGCAGTTCTGTGCAAAAGAAGGAAGTAAGATTTAAGACACCTTAACTCTACACATATTAATAACTTTTTTTTTTTGCTGCACTGAAAGAAATCTTACACTATTTCATTTTCTTTCTTCTTTGTAAATTCACTACAAATAACCTCCCTATAAACCATTCAAAAACATTTTGGTAGTTTGTCTCTGTACTCTCAGAACAAGTATGACTTTGTTGAAAGTGTCTCCTGATATTAGAGTTGGCCATTCAGTGTGCATTCAAACATATTTTATATGAAAATAAACATACATTTAAATACATTAGTCAATTTTGAAGTCTGAGGAGCAGAATTTGGCCCCAATTATCTTTTCTTGTATTTAACTAATCTTATTCCATGATCCTGCAAATTAAACAGAAATAACAGCGTAACTATTATCATGAAAGACCAAATGGGAAAACCTACAGTTATTATTCTGGCATTACTGAGGAACCAAGCCAATTCAGGAGAGAACGAGAGCACATACTTTATTTGAATTATGAATAGAATTCAAAAGTTAGGTGTTTAAACTGTAGTTAACAGTTTAACACTAACTTGAACTGTCCAGAAACTTGATGTCAAATATAAGGTACACATCCAGCTTCTGTCTATAGTACACTGAGACGTGATCCAAGAGGTAAAATTATCCACTTTCTTGTAGATAACTATCTTAAAATGGAATGAGTAAAGGTGCTTATCTCGCTCCATTGACTAAAGACTATCTTAAACTAACTTTCAGAGATGACTACATTTAGATAAGACAAAATTAAAAGAACCATCTAAGTATTTCTTGAAATGCTGTTCTAACTCAGAGTTGAAAATAGAGATTTGAAGGGCAGCAAGATATACTTCTGCAGAAACAAAATTAAAATGAAGAAAATGTAGGCTTGGTACTTAGTGAGACAGAGACCATAGTGACAACAGACATGAAAAAGGCTGAGGCACTGACTTCTTTGGTTCAGTTTTCACTTCTAAGGTGTGCCATCAAGCTTCCCAGGTTCCTGAGCCTAGTAATAAGAGTCTACACTGTTATCTACAGGACTGAAAGATTAACTAAGGGTGCACTTAAGCAAACTGGACATACACAAGTCCAAGGCAAATGTCACTATGGATCCACTCGCCATGACCTTTGAAATGCTCTGGCAACTGTGGGGAGGGAAGCTCCCCTATGACTAGACATAGGTAAACGTTACACCAGTCATCAAGAAAGATAAGAAGAAGGTTCCAGGGAACTACAGGTTTTTCAACCCAAACTACATCTCTGGGAACAGTATGAAGCAAATCCTCCTCAGTATCATGACCAGGCACATATAGGACAAGAAGGTAGCTGGGAACACTGAGCATGGATTCACTAAAGGCAAACAATGCCCGACCAACCTCACTGCCTCCTATGATGAGATGACTGGCTCAGCAGGTGAGGGGACAGCAGCAGATATTGTTGGTCTTTAGAAAGGCTTTCCATAGAGTTTTCTTATAAACATATTGGTAAAATATAGATTGGATGGATAGATTACAAGTGGGTAAAAAATTGGCTGAACCACTGAATCAAGGTCTGTGAAGAGCAGTACGAAGTCTAGCTGGAAGCCAGTTAATAGTGGCATCTCTCAAGGGTCAGTTCTGGGGCCAATGTTTTTTAACATCATTACCAATGGTCTAAACAATAGGAAAGAATGCCCTTCAGGTTTGCAAACAATATCAGATTGGTGGGAGCAGCTCAGGACTATGGAAGGATAAGGCTGTGGAAGGGACCACAACAAACCGGAGCAATCGTCTGACAGAAACGGCAGGAAGTTCAACCAAGGCAAATGCAGAGTCCTGTACCTGGGACGGGTTAGCCTCATGCCACAGTACAGGTTGGGTGCTGCTGAGCTGGAAGGTCGCTCTGCTAAAAAGAATCTGCAAGTAGACAATTTGGACATGTATCCTCAGTGCGCACTTGCAGCAGTGAAGGCCAGTTGTATCCTCAGCTCTGTATGAGACTAGTGAGCAGGAAATACACACACAAACTGGAATGAATCTGGTGGAGGACCACAAGATTGCCAGGGGGCTGCAGCAAGGTGTGGCTGTGAGAGCTGGGAAGATCAGTGTAAGGACAGGAAGGCTATGGGGTTTTAACTGCTGTATTCAAATACTTAACAGGAGGCTAAAGACAATGCAAAGCCACTCTCCTATTGGAGATGCTCAGGGAGAAGACAAGAAGAAACAGATACAAGTTGCAACATGGGAAAATTTTAACATTTTCCACAGAAAAACATAGGCAAATGTTGGAACAGCCAAGCAAGCAAATCAAACATTGAACACCGCTGAAAAAGTCTGTAGAATTTCTATCCTTGGTGATCTTCAAACCTCGACTGGGCAAGGCCTTGAGCAACCTGATTTAAGTCAGCCCAGCTTTGAGCTGGGTTTAGGCTAGATGACCCCTGGAGGTGCCTTCCAATCTAAATTATTCCATGGTTCTAAATAGTGGTATTAATCATACTTATTAATTAATAACTATTAATTAATAATTGATAAATTAATACTTAATGTCTCCCTGAATCAAGGCTCTCCTGGATGAAAAAGTCTGATTACATTTTAAAAACATTATCAGTGAAAGGAAAATGTCTTGCATAGAAATCTAAATAAAAAGCACAGCTTTGTCTTATTCATAACCCATGTCAGTTATTCATGCTTTCTCTTTCCAATATGTAAAACACATTTTCAATACAAATCAGAACTAAAGACAGGGTCAAGACTTAATAATTTAGCTCTTAATTGAAGTTCAGTGGAACACAGGTAACAACATCAAAGAAAAGGATGTAGAAAATCTCACTTCAGCAGCTGCATATCATTACATACATCTAGAACTCTCTTTATTCTGATTCCATAGGTGTCTAAACTCAAATGCAGTTCCATTCTGGGATGGCAGGTTAATATCCCTCTAAATCTATCAAAACACAAAGAAACAAAGTGAAGAGGTTCTCTACCCTCAGAGCATACCTGAACATTGCAGAGTACAGCATAGAGCACATCGGACACATTTGCTTTCAGGATGGAACTTGTGATGGTGACCATGATTGCATAAAAACTCTGAACTGGGATCCAGGTCACTTGGTTCCCATTTGGTTCACCCTTAGGAGACTCCGACGCACATCTCTTGCCTTCAAAAGTACTTCTTAAAAGGGAGACAAAAATTCTCTATCCACCCTTTGTGTTGATACTAATGATTTTTTAGCCAAGAATGCACAATGTACATGGCACCTTTGCTAAGGTCATCATCACCTGACAGAGAGATGTCAGTTTCTGTGTCTTCCCTCAGAATTTTGTGTATCTTTTTAACAGTCAGTCAGTCAGTTTGAAGTAGAATCAGTTCTGGAAGTACAGACATTAACTCAGCTCTCTCCCTTTCTAACTGGATGCTCTACTCTCAGGACAAAACCCAAGACCAATATACTGGAGGGAGGGAGAGAAGGGTGGTTAAAAACCTGAAAAATTTACATCCTTGAAATCTGAGCCAAGAGTTGTCTTGAACTAAAAAAGATGTTCTTGTATTTTCTAATAGAGATCCTATTATTCTATCATTTTTATTTCCTATATATTTTGCCCAGCATATGCTGAGTTTTCTGATGAAGTTTCCAATCAAATGATTAACCCAAGAAATGCATGAAAGTCAAACAAATATATGAATGATGAACTAAAAAGCCTCTCCATTTTGGTAGCTTCTTAATACATGAAAATCATGGGAGGAGGGAAGCAGAGAGAAGAAGAACACATTGTTTTTGGACTCCAGTGATGCTGGATTAGAGTGCAACTGAGACTTTGTACTCTCCTCCTCGAAGGCCTCTTATTGCCTCAGTGACGCTAATCCGTAACACTACAATGTAAATCATGCATTGCTGTACAGTAACTACGTAAGACTACTCTAAGAGAATGAATACTCCAAGTACAGCTCAAATAGCCTGTCTTCTGCAGGGCTGTAAACAACTTTTTAAATCAATAACTGTGCCAGTGCAGTATTATTGTCACTATATGCTTACAGGTTTTCCAGCCCAAGTAAAACATGTCAAACATTTCATGCTGTATTTCCTGACAAGTTAGTGTTTTATGTTAAACTTAAAACTTCAAGTGACCTGACATTAACGATGTTTATCTACCACTTAGGCTGCAAGATACCAAGAAATGTTTCCCTCGTTCCTAGATCAGCCAAGCCAGCCTCGATCCCCATTCTGTCATTTCGTCTGGGAGCCACAACGAGCAGCAGAATGAAGATTTTTACAGGAGGTTAGGGGGCTCAGAGCTTGTCTGCTGGTGATAAAATTAGAGAGGAGAATTAAAGTGATTACACTCTAAAAATGACTTACTAGAAGTGACAGGTTTTTTTAACCTAAATATTTTTTAAGTACCAAATTTGTCACTCCTGTAAGTTATATGTTACTAACTGTAAAATTATTTTATTGCAGCAGTAAAAGAAATGAAGTACTTTTAGCGAATGTTTTTAGATAAATCAGGAGCCTTGTATTCAATTCACATTTTATTTGCTTATATAAGGATTCTTTTATTTTTGACTGAGTTGCTGCAAATCTCTGAATCATGAACTGCACTGTGTGTACTCATCGCACTGCCAGCCCCCCAGTTAGTTTCCCCTGAGCCAAAGCAAGCCACTGAGCAAGGCAAATTTAAAAACCAGGTAGTTAAGACTGCTGAGGTGGTCTAGTGATGATTTAGAAGATGTGTCCAAAGGAGAGATACAGAAAGTATAACACCACATATACAGTTCTAAATACTGCGTGTACCAGTCAGGGTCAAATCCTTCCCGTTGTACCTCAAGAGCCTGCAGTCAATCCAGATTCTTTGTTCTTTGTAAATCCCACTCCGCCACATTCTAGTGTGCAGCTTCTTTTCTAAGATGCAGCCATGGCAAACTAGATTCAGAAGAACAAGAAAGGCCAAGACAGACAGACATCCACCATGAGGAGGCTTCTGGTTCTCCAGCTTCAGAAGACCAGGAAGTTGCTTCCAGCAGTCCCTTAGACCTTGCTCTGGTACCCCAGGAGCATTTGCTGTTTTACATAGCATCCCAACCTCCAAATCCTCTTTTCAGTGCTTGGAAGATGCTATTTCTAGAGGCAGTAATAAACAGCATGATAGCTTCCTCCTGAAGAACCTGAACCACAGCTGCTTCCCCATTAATCTTCCCCTTTCACTTATGAAGAGGGCTATGCTGAAGAGTCTGCCAGGAGAAAAGGGGCACTTATAGGATTTGTCTCAAGTACCACCTTTAGTTATCTATGTCCGAGTTATCACATCTTTGGACTACATTCAATGCATATTATTTAAGTGTAACTGAAATCCTAAATCAGGACCTAAATTCCCCATTGAGCCAACAGCACCATGACTCTCATTTGCAGGTGGCAGTGAGAAGTCCTGGTGTTTTGTGCATGGCCATAAATGATCCCCTACAAATTCCTCCCTTTCTCTGGGCTAGTTTTTTGAGTAAATTTAGCTTGCAGCCATACGGCAGAGCAAACCATATTATTACCCGAGTTAGACTAGCTCAATCTTTATCTAAAATTTCAGACAACCATTCAACTTGACTTAAAAGCCTCATTAAACTCAAGGTAAAGACTGGACTGGGAAGGGGGTGGTGTTCCACACGGCTGTGAGACTTCACTGAAAAGAGATATCTGAGATACAGCTAGGCTTGACTTTGAAATTAAATTCATAATTGTAAGAAATAAGCCACAACCATTCTCTACACCCTGCTTTTCAAACATGGGAATAAGATACAGAAAAAAGAAGGTTTGGTGACCTGTTTCAGTATTAAAACTGAGTCTATACATGTTGATTATTAATAAAGTACAGCGTTATGGAGATGAAATGAACCATATCTGTCCTGAGTACAGTAAGATTTCATGGTTGTCAGTATAGTACACTATAGCTACCAAAAACTACGCATCAGGCTTGAGGACTAAGTCTTCAGATGTGCCTTTGTTTGTTTAGGGTTTTTTTGGCTGAGCATTTCTCCTAGTTCACTTACTGAGAATGCATAAATCTAACAGGTGACCTAAAAAGGATATTTTAAAATGATATGACAGAAAGAATGAGTGGTTGGTTGTGAATGTATTTTACGATACATACACAAGATAGATATTTAGAGTGTTGTTAACATATTACTGGAAACAGGTATGAAAAATCACATGAGGTTACATCCTTCAATTTGTCCTCTTCTGGTACATATGGAAAACAATAAAGATTGATGCATGCTCTGTCCTGTCAACGTGCAAATATCCACATGTGCATGTGACTGGTTTTAACAACTGAGTATCTGAAATGACTACAGTTAGCACTCAGTAAACTATCCAGGGCAATTTGTGAAAGTAAATTCTACTGTTTGTGTACAGAAAGGTTTAAATTGGTGCTTGTCTCAGAAATGTAAACAAATATCAGTTTTTTAAAAAAAGAAGTCTTCAAAGGAAGGCCAGTGGCTGAAACGGCATCTTCAAATAATAGCTTTAAATTATATTTTTGACACTGCAAAGTACGTTTTGGCTTGTATTCCAATTAATTTTTTTGCAATTTTGATTATAATTTATCAGGTAACAGAAAATTTTTAAAAATGGATAAGAGAGAGATGTGCTAGTTTATAGCCTTATATAAAATACCATATGGTGTGGGACACTGTACAATGTAAGAGATTCCAATAAAGATTTCAGATGTTATCAAAGTTACATGGTATCAATTTAAAAGACTGACTGGAGGGGACACACACTAAAGAGGGGGAAGGTTGCCCTCTTTGTGTAACTTACAGCTAGAACTAGTCATTTTGTAAACATAATCTAAATAAGCATGCAGAAAGTTATGTTAAAAAGGAAAACAATTTAGGTTTAAAATAGTAATGTCAATTGGAAATAACTAGGAAATCTGTAAGTCTAATTAGGCTTTTTTCCCCTCTAGTAACATAAAAAATGGCAGCTCTTCAAGTCATCCACATACAGCTGGATACATCTCGGAGTTTGTCCCATCCTATTACAAACCCTATGCACAACACACAGCGTGCAACAAACTTACACAGACTCTGGCAATAAAAATCATCCAGTGAGTCTCAGTTATCTGATTTCAAATTCACTGTCAAGGGGCAATAATTTGTCATTCAAAATACAAAGGGGAAGAATGATGTTCCTTATTGCACAAAGACATCTCTTTACTTTAGATTAGTTCCAAATGCAGCTACTGCTTAAAGGTTTGGAGTCTGATCCTTTTTTCCATAGCACAATGACAAAAAAAGCTCAGAAGCCAAGGACAGGGAAAGAGCTGATTTAGCATTTTCTCATTCTAAAATCCTCTGTGAAGGGGTTTTAAGTGTGAAGAAGAAGTAAGAATAGGTAGGTAACATGCACTAGAGCTAGTTCCATTATTAACTCTTCCTCTGCAATTTCAGGAACAGTTAGAAAGCAACAGGGAAGGGTGGAGAGGGGAGAGGAAAAAATGTATTTTTTAAATTCATTGTTGGCAACCTGAAGCAGGAAAGAAAAAGAGAGAGAATCATACAAAATTACTATGTCAGGAAGAAGAGACTGATGATGGAGTAACTTAGACTTCTTGTTGATTCCCAGTTTTATTATTCATTTTTTTATAGCACCTGCAAAATCCTAGACAGCGGGGGACGGAGGGGGAAACAAGCCCCACAGGTTCTGCGCATTCTCGAAGCCCGCATTACTTCAATCACAAAACTGTTCCTCAAGTTAAGAAACCTTCCTTACTGTTTCCTTTCTCCTCCCCTACTGCCTTCAACTACTGTCCTTAAAAGCACTATTTCAGAAGCTCTCCCTTTTCCCTCTCTTCTTACTAACGCTGCACATGATCACTCTCAAAATTAAACAAGACTAAATACACAGTCTTAATTAGTTGCTATGTTCCATCCACAAAAAGCAACTGTTCTTCCCTCTTTCCAGTATAAAAAAAAAAATCATGCTGACAGTTCAACTGTTGTTAGCACAGGCTGGTATGGTGATTTTTTCTCCAAAGCATTTGTTACAACAGTTTTCACTACATTATAAATTATACTGTAAAAATAACATATCTATATGTCCAAACAGCATCAACTCCTTCTTTCAAATAAAATGAAAATGTGAGAACCCTGGCCAGGACTTCATTACCATCCACAATCCCACGTAAGCTCACATTTACAATTACCGTGTTTTAAAACTCTTGCTTAATCGATGCCAGGTAGTTTTGAACCAGCATACCACTACCTTAAAGCTCACTTAATGGTATTATCTGTTTTTATCCAGCAGTGTAAATACCTATTTGATTAAAAATTACACCCTGCTCCTGCAGACATGTTTAACTTTACAAACCACTATATATCAAATAGAGTTAGGTACCTAAGTAATTTCACAGATCTTGGCCAAGATCTCTCAGCAATTACTGCAAAATCATTTCTATCTTGTCTTAGATCACACCTTCAATAGGAAAGCTCAGGTTAGCCACAGCACCTTCTGCACAGTTTAACCCCATATGGTGACACAATGTTCCAGAGAATCATCACAAGGCAGACTTCTACGTTTTCCATAGGACTTGGCCAGGACAAGAGCCACAGAACCTGTACCTGTAACTTGGACATCTACAGATGCTTTGAGATGCCTGTAAAGACTGTCATACTTTTAAAGAAAATAGCCACAAAAACCCTTGGAGAAAAACCCTTGTCATTTAAATGTCTTAATTCTTTAACTGTAACATTTGGAAAATATTACTACAGCTTCTTACACAGGATCAGACAACAAGTTTGGGTTTTGGTCACACATTGTTATTCTCTGAAATACAAAGCAGTTCTTTGATACATTCTCTGATTGGCATTTAGTATACTGGGTGTACACAGAAAACAAAGTACTCCTATTTGTTCAAACATGCAGTCATACCCATGTATTCACAGAAATAGAGAGAGAGAGATTCTGTCTATGTTGACATTTCTAGGAACCTAAAATTTTGCAGTCCTTTATCTTAAAAAAACCCATAATTTTACCTTTCCTAAGTCTAAGGTCAGTTGCAGGCCACTCATTGACAAAATATACGACGGTGAAGTCTTCCTGCCATGTGAATGATGATCCCTCATGTAAGTACCTTTTGCCCTATGTGGCTACGCCCAAGAGAAGATGTCTGACAGCTGTTAGGTTTTATGGTCATTCAGTGATGGTTGTTCTCTCTCACTGGCAGTCCCAGCACAAAGCCAAAGAGCAAACTAATACTGGGCTAGATGAAATTATTCCTTTAGATAGATCTAGTCTATAAAGTGTCATTTCCACCTTTGTTTTTCATTACTTATCTATTGTACCCTCTAGCTTTCCGTTTGCAAGTGAACATATCGAACATGCCATCATTGGAAATACACCTCAACACAGCCAAAGTTATAAATTTTCCTTTGAAACAAACCAGATGTGCTGCACTTTACAGACAGCTGTATAAAGGGAAAGCTCTGGCTATGCCACAAGTTACTACGCCACCAAACCATAAGGATTTAACTTTGACTTCTCTTTTTTCATTAGTAGACGCATAAGCATAATCCTCCAGGCATGAATGCCAGGAAGGTAACGCAATGAGAATAAACGTTTAATGCTCTTGAATGGGCATAGCAACTGCACTCCCTGCCTGCAGCTAAATATCGCTACTACAAAGGCGTTCTTCCAGTTATCACTACTAATAGTTGTTGCTGGGCAGGTATGTATATAGGAACTGTAGGTTAAAAGGGACAAAAAAAAAAAAAGAAGAAAAAAAAAGAGTCTAATAATTCTAATAATTTTCTGTTACAGACCAGAGTTCTGCTAAAGAAATTTAATCCTTTTTCCAATATGGAAAGAAGCCAATTGTATACAAGTTTACCGCAATTTCAGTCAGTGTGTGAACTCCAGTAACGTTGGTTATGACAGCCCCTTCCTCCTCCCTTAAAAAAAAGCCCAAAAAAACCCCACACCCGAACAGGCTACTCAGACTGATAAATTCTTCCCTCCATCTCTCCCTCCCTCACAAGTTACACCTTCAATACAGCCAGAACTTCCCCAGATCAGAGGACACTGTCAGTGTAGGCTGACCAATCTCAGAGGGTTTTTTTTTTTCTTTTTTTTTTTTCTTCAAGATACTCCGTGTTAACAGCTTGAGGGGGTTCAATCAGCACTGCTTTGATCTCGGCTGGAACTATAATTATTTAACATTGTTACAAGGATTTCTATAATCCATTCTACCATTAAATCCCTTTTACACCCTCATCTTCTGAAGGCTAATCTGCATCCGTACACTCAGTTTGTCTCTTCAGCTGGTTTCATCAGGCTCTGGCATTCTCCAACATCCACAGTGATGGTTCTTTTTTTTTCTAATGAAATAATTTTCTTTCAAATTGAAAAGCGCAAAAGGTCTTGTGCGTTTGGTACCTTTTGATGAGATAGCTATATAACACCAATAAAATCCACTGTTTGCTGGAAACTTCCTCCCAATTTCATAAAATTCATTTTCTCTGTGGTGTTTTCATTGAATTGATGATACACGTGTGTGTTATAAACATAGCTGGGAAAAAAAAATCAAACCAACACCAGCAGATGCTCTCTGAAAATACAGCAAAGCCAAGAATAGCAATAATGTGCTCGTTTCTCTCTATACTCTCCTTGATAAATACCATAGGAAACACCGTATCCAAATTTAGAAGGCCAGGTAAATAAATTTGCAGTGCTTGAAGAGAAAATTGAAATATTTTATAATTATAATGTATGAAAGATACACACCACATGGAAAAAGGACTTGAACAGAATCAAAGGAAATAAATGACAGAAAGAGAATGAAAACGGAGCAGAGCGAAAATGAAGAGCATGAACAAAATCAGACCAGGAATATAAAAGGGGATGATCAGAAATTATGAATGATCAAAAGGGAATAGAAACAATAAAAAGCTTTCCCCTTTTTTTTTTTTTTACAGAAACGAAACTTGATAAGGAAAATCACATTTTTTCAGCTCGTGTGTACAAGTACATCTGGGAAAGTGCCTCTTTGCTGCATACATTTTGTGTGAATAATTTCTAAGCAACCAAAATGTGAAGACATTTGCTCCACCACGCACTGCTGGACTGTCACCTCGTTAGTCACCATGCTGTGACCGTCTGCATGTCTGAAGGGGAACACAAGAGCAGGCAGGAAGGTGGGGATGACAAATGCAACAGGAGAGTACCATTGCACCATGATTACAAGAGAGAACCACATATAAGCTGAGATGCTAGTCTTACAAAGCAAATTTATTCAGATAAATAATCTCACACTATCTCACACTATCTCACACTATTCTCTATCTCATAATGCATACCTATAAGGTTAATTAAAAACAATATATATGGACTTGTTTTATTATTATAAATATTGCACAAGAAAGGCAAAAGATGAACAGTAGGTAGTGTCTGTACAAAAGAAAAAATTGAACAAATAAAGTTAATGAAAAATAGATAAAAGTATAAATAAGTCGATGGTCCACAATTAAGAAACTTGCATAAAGAAATAAGAACTTTGAGAGGGTAAATTTTCTTTTATTCCCCTTATCTACTAAGATAAGGTTTAGTTTATTAGCTAATGATTGAGAAAATCATCAAGCAACAGTCATAATTCTAAAATACTGCTTGGACTTAGCTAGTAATTAAAACAACAGGCAGCAGATTCAACTGATTTTCAGAAAAACCAAGAGCCACTGATGGTTCACACAGGGTATTTCAGAATACCCCTTAAGTCAAATTTATGGTACTTTTTCTTAAAAAGCCCTGTAAAAATAATTTAAGAATATTAACTGTTTCCTTGAAGAAAATATTTGTCCTTAGGAACATTTTGGATGCTATATATCACAATTCTTTTCTATCCTAGGGCAATATTTTAACATCTTCTCCTCTCAATCCATAATATTGTTATATTCCTATGTACAGTTACAGCAAAAATCTTACTACTAGCAAATAAAGTAAGATTAAGATTCATGTGCATTATGCCACTACAAGACTGTAATCAGAACCATGAAATATGTCAGGACATTCTAAACTAAAAAATAAAAAAAAAAATGCAGAATCCAAATGAGTTATCATTTAAAAAAGACAATGTTACATAAGACTTTACTATCCCACCACTAATAATGAAGTTGTGAAATGAAAATGAAAAGCAGCCTCAAGATTTATCTCCTACTTCTCAAAAGAAAAAAAAAATCATTTTAAAAAGTATATATGAGTCAAAACATCTTGTATATTAAGATAAGTATTTTTAATTAAAAAAATGTTGCAAAATAGGAAGGAAGTTAGAAAATCAAGCAAATCCATGATTCTGTAATTAACAGAAACTCAAGAAGGTACACTTTGAAGTCCTTATTTATTGTATTCAGAATTCTAGGTCTTAATTGAAGTAATTTACTCAACCTTTAAGGCCCTGTTCATTGTCAGAGGAGTGGAAAGAGGCCTTTAGCATTGCTTCGATTTGCATCTCTATTAATCTATGCAAGCTAACAGTTTGCTGAGTATGTAGAAAGTACAATGACAAATGCAGCTCCTTCCTGGAAGAGCTTCTGACCTAAAGCCACAGTCCTACAAACACTTACACACATGCTTAACTTAATGCATGAGAGTAGTTCTTTGTTTAATGTCATGCTCATATGCATTAAATTAAAAGTTTGTAGATACTTTACACGATGGGAACCTAGAAGATCAAAAGCATTCTTCTAAAAGTATATGTTTTTTTCTTACTACCTGGAAAGGAAAGAAAAAAAAGACGTTGATTCTACCTTCAAATGCCAGGTTGGTCTGGCAAAATAAGATTTAAGCATGTATTCTTGCACTGTTCTGTGAAGTCTTTTTCTTGGAGACAAGATATTTTCAGATGCTCAAAAGTATATTTGTTCCTGTCTCACATTAATAACCAAGTCCAGGAGGCTGAACACTCCCCTGGTGACTGTGGTTAGACTTTCTCCTAAAAAGTAAGTGTATCTGTGACACTTATGCAAACGATACATGCGTTCATACATTAACTAGTCATTAACACACTAGATAGTAACTCCACTAGCATCAATGTGTACTCTCCTGTTTACTTCAACAGGAGCAGAAATATTAATGATCTATTTTGAGATCCTGTAAATTTAAAGCCCAAGTTTAACTACCTTGATATAAAATAATAAATTTTTGCCCTCTGTTAAAATTCAAATTAGCATAAGCAACTTCTGAATTTGGGCATATAGCTGTCTAACGGTATCCACGGTGCTTATTATCACATTTCTGGAGAGAAGATGTTAAACTGAGCGATATTTGAGAGCACGTTACTCTCCAAATAGTCCCCTGACATCCATAGGGCACCATTTAGAGTGACGAGTACTCCAACTGAAGGTGGCCATGTTAGGCTACAGCAGTCAGCTTCAGTATTTAGTATTCTTTATTTATGCATACAGACTGCTTAATATAGATAAAGCAAAGCTCTGACTGCTGGTGAGCAAAATAAAGTCATATTTCACAGTTATGATGTCATCAAAGGACTATATTTCATGGCTATAACATCTTAGCAAATATATACATAAAGTGGTATGCCCAAGGAGCACTGCTTGCTAAGTCTGCCTGAGGTCCAGCACGGTGGACCTCCTTAAATTCCATTTAATGTACATTAAGATTTTAATATCAAGGAAGTCCAAATAGCCTAAGGGTAGAAAAGGCATTCTGAGTTTCATACACTGTAGCATACTCGCCACATTACATGAATTTTTCTATATGTTATGTGCTGTGTTATCTTCAATTCACTCTTTTTAAATTTCAGCACACTATTTTCCTTTTATTCATTTATCTGTGCATATATGCTTTATATATTATATGTAATTACAAAATTACAACTCAAGTGAATCTTATATAATGTATAAACTATCACTGATGCAGTCTCAGAATTTCAGATCTTGAAAATAGAATTCGATTACTTTATTCACTCTAAACCAATATCACTGTAATATCAGCCTTAAGCAATATGGGCTGCTAAAATAATTTGGTTCCATTTTTCCAAAAAAGGAAAACTGATAGGATTATTTTCGTGATAAATTAATTTTACCATGTAATTGCAATTATGACTCCTAATTAATGAATGGTTTCAGCCTCACTAACTAGGTCAGCATTTTTCTTTTAAAAATATATCATTTTTCTCTATAGATAAGCGTCATGATATGTCCACACTTTGGGGAAATGCACGTAGCATTTTTATAGGGCAATGATCCCAGCAGCTGAGAAATGGTGAAAGTAATGTGACATGCTTTGCTACATATTCAGGCGATTTTTTGTCTCTTTTATGAGAAAAATTAAAAAGCAAGCAGATGGCAAAAGGCTTTTTAATAGGGAAGATCACAGTTTCTAAGTACCATTAGAGTATTATTTAATTTCTTGACTGAGTTTCCCAGTATGTAGAACATTGAACAACGTGAGACCAATGAATCAGTAGAGCAATTAATCTATTACATCATGCTTGTCAATATGCATATCACACTGTAGAATATATTTACAAGAGGCAGAACTCTAGGAGAACTGCTTTTCTCTAATTAGATGTACTCCTGCAGAAAAGTATTAAAGGAACCAGAAGGTTACTTCATGCTTCATGTAGGACGGAGTCCAATGCTCCTCATTGTCCATTGCTCTGTCAGATCACATGTTTGAAGGTACCACAGCAATATGCAAGAACACTTTTCCAACGTTCCCTGAAGATGTCCTCTGGCACGTATACACCATTTTAAATCCTACATTGTTCGTCTCCCCTTCACATCCCTGTCAACAACCTTATCACACCATTCTTCGATTCCAGATGATTCATGCGTTGTGGCATGAAGATAGATAAAAGAAAATTAAGCAAGTTGTAACTATTAAAAAAAAGGATTAGCAGGACAAGATGAGAGAAAAATAATTTCCTTGGAAGAGGCTCAAAATTTGATGGCTAAAATGCTATGGATATAGCAATTAAACTAAATGCTAGCTCTTATCGGACTGCAACACACCAAAATATCTGTTGTTTTGTTGTAGGTTGTTTTCTTTTTCTGCTGCTAGAAATAGTCATATATTTAGAGAGCACCTCTTAACGAAAATTTCCATGAAAAGCTGAGATTCAATACATATTTTGAAAAGCAGTCAATATCAAATGGTAAGCAGTTCTGTAATTGGGGAAAAAAAGTTTTTTCGGTCATATATTGCCTTCATGACCAAACTACAGCGGAGACAGCTGAAGACTGCAAAGCTTTCTGCCAAAAATAAGTCAATAAAAACCATAAAGTAAAAATTACAACAGTAGAAGTATTAAGTAAATAAAGTTTAAAATTATACATACTTTCTCGGATCACAACAAGCAATCAAAGTGTTTACAATGTTGCATTACACAAACCTTGAAAACAGGACTGTATTACACCTAAGAAAACTCTTAGTCAATGCTTAACATGAGTGCTATCCAGAGAGTCTCCTTTTTTTTTAATGAGAAGTAATATTTATTTATATATGCAAGCCAAAGATTTATGAACTGATTAGTGGTTTTGGCACCACAGTATAAGTATCAAACTTCAGATAGTGTCATGAAAGTTTTTTTTCACAGAATGATGTAATTTGAAGTTCAGTCCCCTTTAAGAACCACTCAGCCCAAACTGCATATACGCAACACTCTGGAACAGTATGTCCACAGTATACATTGTCCTGTCTTTCTAAATTAGCCACAATAACCCATCAACATCCCTTTATGCTGATAAGCATCTTTAAAATCAACGCAACTATACTGTCATAAAATCAGAGAAGCACAGACCCAAACAAGCCCGTCTTGAGTGTTTTCTCTAAGCAAAATACAGTTTTTACAGCTTTATCCTCAATCTTTGAAAAGTATCAGCCAATTTTTTTTTTTAATAACAAAAAATATGCCACTGCACAATCCTGCAATACTCACTTAAGACAAAATTATGTAACATTCTGGAAAGTTTTTCTATCTGTAATCCCCAAGAATATGTCGTGAAGTAAAGTATGGCTGTTCCAAGTTTTCCAGCTTGAATACATTGCTTAACAGCTTTGTGGGAGGCAAAGGGGAGCAAAGTGAAAGAGTAAGCTGTGACGGGACAATATATTTCATTTTTTCCTGAAATACCATAAAATATGCAACAGATGCACTGGACTGGTTGCCCACACTGGCAAAACAGGCATATACAAGCATTTCCTCCACAAGTGTGATTTAATATTCTATAGATTGAAAGTAGTTTTTTGGAATCAGCCCTGATCATTAAAAAGCATATTTGGAAAGTTTTGAAATCTTAGGGGAAAAAAAAACCCTAAAAAAATCGTCAAAAACCAGGAGCTCGGATGTTCTTTACACAGTTGTTTTAGAAGGGCTAAGTTAATCAGCTGTCTGCAGGAAAAACTAGGAACAGTGGCCACTGTGCAGTTACAGCTTCTCAAACATAGGCTTAAATGCTTATTACCTCTGCCTACACAAATACCAGCATAGGTATATTGCTAGTTTTAACTCTGGGTGGCATTTCTGAATACTTGGTTCTGGGGTTTCTCACTGATTCCATTCAAACACGTTTAAACAACTAAAAATTTTGTAACTAAACAAAAATGAGGTCTGATGCTATTAAAACAGCCATTCTTACTTTTATCACGTTAGTGAATAAGTGCTGAGCGACGGCATAAAATAGTTTACTGTAGCATTTCTGTATAATGACCATTATTGCACTTTAAAAAGATCAGACACCTTTGTTTGAAGCCTACATCAAGGAGAGAAAACAAGATCTACTATTCAGTCCATATCCTTCTTTTGAGCATGCGATGGTAAAGCACCCTAAAACATGATAATAAAAAACTAAAATTAAAAACCTAAACCCGAATGTGTGTTAAGCTGGTCTCACTGAGCTAAACACAGATACTGAGAAAGTCAAGGTCAGAATGGAGGATTCCATGGTAGTCCCATGACCATAATGCCCAGTTTCCTTTTCCACCCCCGAACCATTCTGAACTGTGTAATTTTTGGGGGGTAAATACCAGTATCCAGTTTGTTACTTACATGTCATATTAAATTTTTTACTCTCAGTAAAAGCTGATTCTTTTGAATGGAGGTACAATGATTCCTGGTGATAATGTTCTTGCTGGTTTAGTTATATTATTCCAACTTTTATGTATGACATCTTAAGAGACAGTAAATAAAGCAGTTTTCAAAGCAAATGGAAAAATGTATTTTGAAAATCCAAGTATTTTCTTTAAATATAAATAAATAAAATCCAAGTATTTTCTTTAATGAAATTCTGAATATAGGATGCTTCACTGAAGCCAACTGAAACCTGTCACTTTAAGAAATAGTCACTGGTACCTCTCACTAGGTGTTTGCAGCAACTGCTAGACTACACCCTGCGTGGTAAGTAACACTATGTTGTGTACAGTGTTCAATATATTAACACATCCATCCCTGGATCGTTCAAGCTAGTGTTGCTATGCAGTATTCCGCATGCAATAATCTTAGCTGAATTAATGAGAAAAAAAGCAACAAAGAACAAAATAGTTGTGGACCGATTACATGTCCCTTTTGATTCTCACCCCATCTGTTTCCAAAACCAGACATTGTTTCCTAGTCCTTTGCAATTACCAGGCTGTTACATTGCCTTTATGACCAAGCTGCAGTGGAGACAGCTGAAGAGCGCAAAGCTTTTTGCCAGCCTCTGCAGGTCCCTTGGTGCATGAAACTACAAGAAACAATGTATTGTAATGCAGATGTTCATTGATTCCCTGCAGAATTTCACAGACTAGGAGTCCTTCACTGTGTGACCTACAGGGATTTGTACTTTACATAATATCCACTATATAGCATATCATGTCCAAAGCGAAGTACCTAGTGAATCTGATCATTCGTCCCTCGCACATGCCTTTCCCAGCTATCAACTTTTTTCAGAGAACAAGACGTCTTTTGTGCTTGAAACATAAATGTCAATCAAAACAGAATACATTTCTAATGTGTATCACCTTTCATTCAGAGTTCAATGTCTTTTATGGGTCAGGCCAATGTTCTTGCCTCATGCTAGACATACACAAGAACAAAAGAATTTAGGAAGCCATCAGATCAATTTCAAGTCTACCTAGTCTGGAAACTTGCTCACTTGTAGATTAAGATGGTTTCCAAAGAACAATTAACATCTAACATATCAGAAATGAAAAGCCTTCCTACATCAAGTAAATATTTCACAAATGGGTAAATAAAAGCCCAGAAATAGTAAATGAACATCAACAAACTAAACACTGATAGACTTGAAGGTTTTAGATAGCTTCTCTTTTCTGAAGCATTTTGACTAGCACAAAAATGAAGTTTCGCACTTGAAAATATTCAAAAAGGCTAATTATTTAAACAAAATTAAAGTTCTCCAAATGTGAAATGTACATCCAAAAAAATGTTACTTCTAAACTAGGTTCATTTCTATAGCAATTAATTTTGAAATTACATTTAAATTCACATATATATGTTAATTGTGTGAAACAATGATAAGGAAATGGCATCTCAACTGACAAAACAGTTGGAATGCTTGACAAGGGCTCCAGTATTCAGTGATGAACTTGCTGCTTTTTGATATTTTAAGTTGCAAGTCAAATGAGGTAATGCTTATTTCCAAGTTTACAGAATCCTACTGTATTTGCACCTTGAATCATGAAAGGGATGCTACAGAAGTCATCATAACAAGTGACATCAAAATGGGAAATATCTCTTTAGTTTTCAAAATTTAGTACTGCCTATTCACATTATTTTAGGGGAACTGTATTAAATCTTGATTTTCTCTTAAAGCCTTAGTGACGACCATTTCTGACTAGTGAGCATCATTTCATTTTGTCCAGGTGTGGATATTTTCATTTGTCAGGTGTGACCATAAAGCGAAAATTCTCCCCATGATTTGATTTTATCTATTACACAAGCTCAGTAGGTCATGCAACAGCCTGCTTCCCACAAAAGTTAAATTTGCATGTGGGAAAGATGACAGAAAATGTTTGGTTGCTACTTCCATGTGAGTTCACACAGCCACTCTCTCATCTACCAGGGAGCAGTCTGCCAACAGGATCAATTGCCTTGAAGAAGAGCCAGTTTCTGTACTAAGTATGTCTGTTAAAGGTAAAGGAAGGTTAATTATGTGTGTCAAAGAATGGTTCTGGGCACTGAGGCCAAACATGGCCGTATTTATGTGCTGGGGGACTTCCTTAGCCTTTAAACAGTTGACTGCACACAAACCACCTTTGGAGAATGCTCCCTGCAAAGCTTTAACTCCTGCATCTTGGGATCTACTTGGGAAGAGTGTCAGCTGGCCTCAACCAAAATCATGCCAGCGACCATTTTAACACTTCACAAGTACAGACTACTCAGCTTCTGTCACTACTGAATTTACCAACAGAGACGTAGCCTATTTTTCCTTAGAGTTCTTAGCTCTTCATCTTCCCATTATGAGACAGAAATGCGCTCATCACATAAGAGCAGAGAGGTGAGGCTGTGAGAAAGGTCTGAAGGAGGAAGCTGTAATTCACCAGTCCCAGCTGGTCATGGCAAGATGGATATCCTGGTGCTCCTATAAATGGTCTAAGAATGACTTTTGAAATATCATATATTTAAATATCAGTTCTTAAAATCATTTTATGACATAGGAATCTCAGCTTTTGTTACAAAAATTGGGGCAGGGGACAAACCTCAAGAGTTAATACTTTTAGCAGACATTTAGCAGTGAGTCCCAATGAGGTATGGATGAAGTCTGTAAATTACAGGCACTAACTACACCTCAAAGGTCAAACAAGTTGAATATAGTGTAAGGGTACTTCGAGAAAAATGTTTTTAGACAATCAGACCTAAAATGGAACGATGCCTTGCAGAGTCCTGCAGATCAAGTTTCAGGTAATCAACACAAATCTGGGCTATGTATGGAAAAGGACTGGGAACACTACAGTCCTTGAAGACTTGGATCAGTTCTACATACAAGATTTAAAATTATTTGAAATCCTGCATTTAATACACAGGTGTGGTAACCTCTTGAAATGGCTCCAGTATCAGAATCCAAACCATGAAGACAGTGGTCCACTAGCATTTACTTCACCTACCTTAATTGTATCCAACTGTCAAAACAAGATCTGCCATGCAAGGGTTAACTGGATGACTATTATGCTCTTACTTTTGCTATTCTGTGCCCCCATGGTCTCCTCCTGGTTTCAAACTCATGCTGGAAAACAGATCAAGATCCACAGAAATCCTCACAAGGTCCCCTCCCAACCCCCAGTATGGGAGCCTGGCTCTCTGCTGCTAATGCAATATCCACTTCACTACAGAAGATTTATTTAGACGGCCTCTTGTTTCATAAAGGGCTCCAAAAGTCTGTAGTGATTTTTGACACTTTGTTATAATGTTTCTATGACCCCCCCACCCCCTCCTTACATACCACACCACCACCCAGCCTCATTTTCATACGGATACAAAGCATCGGGATAAAATGATGGTTCATTATAGTGGTACAGAGCTCTTATCTTCATCCGGCAAGAGTCATTTCCTTCCAAAGATTGAAATGCAAATGTGAAAATTAATGATAACTGCATTATCTGATAGCAGAGATAATACCGATTCACTGTCAGAGTAACACACAGTCGTTCTATGATTTCCTCTGCTTCTTCACAATATTCTTCTTACTGTCAGACTATATCTATGGTTAACTATGTTTCATGGATTTTTGTTAATTTACATCAAATAGCATTTCCAAGATCTTATATCTACCACATTTCCCCAATCAAAAAAGAAACGAAATCAGGACAGTAATCTCCAAGTCCTTCTTAGGACTGGTTTAAAAAGAAAGAAAGCAAAAAAAAAAAAAGAAAAAAAAAGAAAAAGCAAAAGGAGGAAAAAAAAGACTATCGTTAATGTCTGTTTCCATCTTGCAGTGGTCTACCAACCATTCCAATCTATATTATACAGTTTTGCTTTGTAACCAAAACTGTTTATAGTATTACTAAATAATACAGAGTAAACCCAACAATCAATATATATTTACAGTGATTCTTATGACTAGTTACAGGAAATCTATCCAGAAAAGCTTTTCAAACTACTTTTTATAGCAGGTAAAATGTGAACCCGGCATGCCAGGTGTTCACTAGAGCTGTTCTGATCCACATGTCGCTAAAGCAGTACACCAGGATTCACATGAAAGCCTGTGTCTCTTGATCTTTCATTAAACATTAATAGTACCATAGCTCAACATATCATTATTTTAAAGTATTATTTAATTTTCTATTTACTATTTTTCTTAAACTTTCTGATACATTTCAAGAAAAACACTGATCTATAACACTAATCCAAATAAACTATATTGTGCTATATTTTACCATCCTTTGTACTTTTTTCAACAGTTCTCCGATATACATATGAGTTACGGTGAGTCTTCTGAGATGTAACATGAATTGTGACTTCATCCTGCTTTACTATTATCAATAGCAGAAGTTCTGTTGATTTACCGAAGGCAGAACTCTACACATGGGAAACTTTCAGTTTATGTGGAGATAAATGTAAACAATACATTAGAAATTATCATTAAATGATGGGAGTTTTAGGTATTATTTTCCACTGCATTTTTTTTTCATTTTGAATATGTGGACAAATCACATTCTCCCACTTCCTAAGAAAAATTCAGATACAATTCAAAAGAACTTCTGAGACTGACTCTGAGGACTATCCAACTCACAAAATCAGCATGTTCTGCAAGAAAGCTGCGCTTCTTTACGGCTATGAAAGTAAGAGCTTACATGGGGAATAAGGACAATCTGGCTGACAGTACACTGCCATGTGAATTAAGACAAGAGAGATCCAGTTCCTCCTTAGGACCAAGATTTTCTGAGTGGTATTATTTTCACCTTTGTAAATGCCCTATATTCAGTTCCCAACTGCTGACATAGAGAATATTTCTCTATCTTACTGATGGCTGAAGCACTCACTGGTTATTGAACCTCTTGCGGGAAGAAAGTCAAAAGAACTGAGCACATAGGATGGTGGAGCGAGTTTTGAAAATATGTTTGGCTTCGTTAGTCAGAACTAGAAAATTGTGTCCCATCTGTCTACAGTAAAGGAACTTTCCCTTGCATATTACTCACAGAATAGATATGGGATGTCTTCTACTGTAATGTTTTATTCCATTGCTACAGAATAATAGCATAGAATTTAGAAGAGCACAGAGAAGTTATCATTCATAACACAGCCTGAATGCACAATTACTGGAGATATAAAAATTGGGACTTGCTTATGAGGACTGCTAGTACTTACACATTATAAGTGCATCCAAACAGTATAATATTTATACAAATAATATCAAGTATATTAATTTGTTCATTCAGTTTTAGTTACAAGGAATTATAGTCAGTCTAACTTCTGCCCCAGTGGAATCTAACCTATTAAAAAAGGCCAGTGTTTGCCACCGATCATGTTTTGTAGGAAAGTGTCTCATCCTGAATGTAAATATTTCTAATGATAGATAAGTGATACTTCATTAAATGTTCCAATAATTAACTTTTTAAGCACTAAAATCTGTTCTTTGTGTCTAAAATTGTGGAGCTTCAACGTCCATTTACTTTTCTGATACTTCTTCCAGAAAGAGGTGCCCAGAAAGAGCACAAGCATAAGGTGAGGCAGTCGGATCCACGCTTGAAGACTGCCTCCTCCAAAAAAGAAAGAAGGGTGATAGTTGTAGGTGACTCCCTTCTGAGAGGGACAGAGGGCCTAATATGCCGGTCTGACCCTACCCATAGGGAGGTGTGCTGCCTTCCTGGGGCCTGGGTCAGAGACATAACCCGGAAACTCCCACAGCTGGTTAGGCCCACTGATTATTTTCCACTCCTCATAGTTCAAGTGGGCAGTGATGAAATTGCACAGAGAAGCCTACGAACTATGAAAAGAGATTTCAGGGGTTTAGGGTGTTTCGTTCAAGGAGCAGGAGCTCAAGTGATCTTCTGTGCTATACCTTCAGGGTCAGCGAGCGGCACGGAGCGGGCTTGGAAAGTTCCATTAATGAATAATTGGCTTAGAGGCTGGTGTCAAGAGAGAAACTTTGGGTTCTTTGATCATGGGGCAGTTTACTTGGCCCCTGGCCTGTCTTCTGTTTGTGGAACCCACCTTTCTTACAGGGGGCAACGAATCCTAGTACAGGAGCTGGCGGGGCTTATCGACAGATCTTTAAACTAGCTACGAAGGGGGAAGGGGACAAAACAAGGCCCTCAAGGGAAGAGCCCAGGGGAACAGTGCTTGATCTGGGGCTGAGGCAGCTGTCTCAGCTGAAGTGCATGTACACCAATGCACGCAGCATGAGCAACAAGCAGGAGGAGCTGGAAGCGATTGTGTGGCAGGATAACTATGACCTGGTTGCTATTACTGAAATGTGGTGGGACCACTCCCTCGACTGGAGTGCTGTGATGGAAGGCTACAAGCTCTTCAGAAGGGATAGACGAGGAAGGAAGGGTGGTGGTGTGGCCCTTTATATTAAAGACTATTTTGACGTTGAAGAGCTTGGGGTTGGGAATGATACAGTTGAGTGTCTATGGATAAGGATCAGAGGAAAGGCCTGTAGGGGTGACATCATGGTGGGGGTCTGTTATAGACCGCCTAATCAGGACGAAGAGAAGGACAAGGCGTTCTATGAGCAGCTTGAGCAAGTCGCGCAATCGCCAGCACTCGTTCTTGTGGGAGACTTCAACTTCCCTGATATATGCTGGGAATATCATACAGGGCAGAGGAAACAGTCCAAAAGGTTCCTAGAGGGTGTGGAAGATAGTTTCCTTATGCAGCTGGTACGAGAGCCTACCAGGGGTGGTGCCCTGATTGACCTACTCTTTACTAACAGAGAAGGACTGGTGGGAGACGTGAAGGCTGGGCACTGTCTTGGGCAGAGCGACCATGAAATTGTAGAATTCTCTATTCTTGGAGATGTCAGAAGGATCACTAGCAGAACGGCTATCCTGAACTTCAAGAGGGCGGACTTTGACTTGTTCAGGACGCTTGTTGCGAGGGTCCCTTGGGAGTCGCTCCTTAAGGGTAAAGCCCGGACGCTCCTCAAGACGGAGATCTTAAAGGCACAAGAACAGGCTGTTCCTGAATGCCGTAAGGCGAGCCGTAGGGGAAGAAGACCGGTGTGGATGAACCAGGAACTGTTGTTGAGGCTCCGGAAGAAAAAGAGAGTCTATGTCCTCTGGAAGAAGGGACAGGCTACCTGGGGAGATTACAAAGAAGTTTCTAAGGTATGCAGGGAGGAAGTTAGGAAAGCAAAAGCTCAGCATGAACTCAGATTGGCCACTGCAGTAAAAGAGAACAAGAAATCCTTTTACAAATATATCAGTGGTAAGAGAAAAAATAAGGAGAATTTACACCCTTTACTTGATGCAGCGGGGAATGTGACCACTGAGGATAAGGAGAAGGCTGAGGTCCTCAACGCCTTCTTTACTTCTGCCTTTAATAGGCAGATCAGTTATCCTCAGGGCACTTTATGCCCTAATCTGGAAGTCTGGGATGCCAGGCCGAATACACCCCCTGTGGTACAGGTGGAGACAGTTAGAGAGCTCCTCCTCCATCTGGACTGCCACAAGTCCATGGGACCAGACGGGCTCCATCCTAGGGTGCTAAGGGAGTCGGTGGGGGTGATTGCCGAGCCGCTCTCGGCCATCTACCAGCGCTCCTGGTTATCTGGGGAGGTCCCGGAGGATTGGAGGCTTGCTGATGTGGCTCCCATCTACAAGAAGGGCCATAAGAAGGATCCGGGGAACTACAGGCCTGTCAGCCTGACCTCAGTACCCGGGAAAGTTATGGAGCAAATCATCTTGGGTGAGATCACTTGGCATATGAGTGGCATCCAGGGGATCAGGCCCAGCCAGCACGGGTTCACGAAAGGCAGGTCGTGCTTGACCAACCTCATTTCCTTTTACGACTGGGTGACCAGCCTGGTGGATGAGGGAAAGGCTGTTGATGTGGTCTACCTGGACTTCAGCAAGGCCTTTGACACGGTCTCTCACAGTATTCTCCTAGGGAAACTGGCTACCCTTGGGCTGGGTAGGTATACCCTTCTTTGGATAAAGAACTGGCTAGGGAGCCGTGCCCAGTGGGTAGTAGTTAATGGCGTCAAGTCCAGCTGGCAGCCTGTTACAAGTGGTGTCCCCCAGGGGTCGGTACTTGGGCCCATCTTGTTCAATATCTTTATTGATGACCTAGACGAGGGGATTGAGTGTACCCTCAGTAAGTTTGCAGATGACACCAAGTTGGGTGGCGGTGTTGATCTGCCTGAGGGTAGGGAGGCCCTTCAGAGGGATCTGCATAGGCTGGATCGCTGGGCTAAGCTGAATGGGATGAGGTTCAACAAGGCCAAGTGTCGGGTCCTGCATTTTGGCCACAATAACCCCATGCAGCGCTATAGGCTCGGAGCTGAGTGGCTGGAGGACTGTGAAGAGGAAAGGGACCTGGGGGTGTTGGTTGATGCTCAGCTGAACATGAGCCGACAGTGTGCCCAGGTGGCCAAGAGGACCAACGGCATCCTGGCCCACATTAGAAATACTGTGGCCAGCAGGAGCAGGGAGGTAATCATCCCCCTGTATTCGGCACTGGTGAGGCTGCACCTTGAGTATTGTGTTCAGTTTTGGGCCCCTCACTACAAGAAAGACATTGAAGCCCTGGAACGTGTCCAGAGAAGGGCAACAAAGCTGGTGAGGGGTCTGGAGCACAAGTCTTATGAGGAGCGGCTGAGAGAGTTGGGATTGTTTAGTCTGGAGAAGAGGAGGCTCAGGGGAGATCTCATTGCACTCTGTAGCTTCCTGAAGGCAGGTTGTGATGAGCAGGGGTTTGGCCTCTTCTTCCAGGCAACAAGCAGGACCCGAGGAAATGGCCACAAGTTGTACCAGAGGAGGTTTAGATTGGACGTGAGGAAAAACTTTTTCTGCCAAAGAGTGGTCGGGCACTGGAATGGCCTGCCCAGGGAGGTGGTGGAGTCGCCGTCCCTGGCAGTGTTCAAGAGGCGGCTTGATGAGAAGCTACAAGATATGGTTTAGTAGCTGTGGCAGCAATGGTAGTGGGAAGACGGTTGGACTAGATGATCTTATAGGTCCCATCCAACCATGTGATTCTATGATTCTATGATTCATTGTTATCAGATTTTCACTCTGACTTTAAAGTAGTTTTCAATCAGGTTGTCTTTAATATTTTCTTTGACAAAATAAATAGGAAAAGAATCTAGACTTTTTCATCATACCAGTCCTTTCAACATTCTAGTGGCTCTTCCCTAAACCTGTTCCAAATTTTAACATCATCCTTGAAAGGCGAATGCATGAGATAGAACCCTGTTTCAGCATCAAACAAGACTGCTAATCAAACAAGCAAGATAATTTGAGAAATCAAACATATCCTTCAGCCACAACTCCATCTTTTGGGTTGAACCCTTTTTCACTAAATCAGAAGACTTTCTCAGATACATTGCTTTCCGTAGTAAAACTTCTATTATATTCTCGTAAGCACATGAATTCATATTTGATTATACTGAAACTAAAATTTTGCTGCAGCTAACATGTCAAGTTATCCAGATCTGGTAATGGCAATACCAATCAGTTATTCAATATTTTCTTTGGATTGTAAACATATTGCAAAGAACTAATATGCTTCAGCTCACCATTACATAGCAAATTGGTTTTACAAGATATATTTTTTTCTATAAACCTATATAGATCTGCATTCTTACTAATCCTCTTTTAATACAAGGGTCTTACATCACTTATCCAATTATTTCCAATGGGACCACTGTCATATGGACAAGTCTGTCATTATAGAATCACAGAATTGTAGAACAGTTAGAGTTGGAAGGGACCTTTAAAGGTCATCTAGTCCAACCTCCCCTGCAAGAAGCAGGGACATCTCCAACCAGATCAGGTTGATCAGAGCCCCGTCCAACCTGGCCTTGAATGTTTCCCGGGATGGGTCTTCACCACCTCTGTGGGCAATCTGTTCCAGTGTTTCACCATCCTCATTGCAAAAAAATTCTTCCCTATATCTAGTCTAAATCTACCCTCTTTTAGTTTAAAACCATTACCTCTTATCCTATCAGAAGAGGCCCTGCTAAAGAGTTTCTCCCCATCTTTCCTATAAGCCCGTTTAGGTACTGGAAGGCCGCTATAAAGTCTCCCCAGAGGCTGAACAGCCCCAACTGTCTCCGTCTGTCTTCACAGGAGAGTCTGTCTCTCTCAATCAATGTTGATTTACTGTTTTCGAACATAGTGGTTTCCTCTAGTATTCTGGAATTTCTGAATAATGTTAAAACTTTTTGAGAATTTGACTGATGATTAGGGCAGTGGGTCATCTAGCTCCTTAAAAAGTTAAACTCAAACTGTCAGACTGTTTAAATTAGCTAGGATTTAGCAGGTTTAACATACTGATCAGTTGTTGGTGGAAGAGAAGTACAATTATCACTTACAGACAAACAGGTTTTCCAGTAAGAATATGTTTGAAGCAGAGTAGAAATATTTAAATATTTACCCTTTTTCCTGTCCCCTGTAACTATTAAATAGTCCTGACTTGTAAGAGATCAATACCAATCTTCTAATGATTTTTTCCTTATTACATTTAAAATGCCATCTTACTGTTATTAATGAAGATATTGATAGATTTTTAGTTAGTTTTCCTTTTTCCTTTTATTCAGGTATTACAGTTCCTAGCATCCAGTTACATCCACTGTTTTCCCATTCATTTTAAACTTGGGTTTTTATTTTTTTTTAATTCTCATCTATGTAAAGTCAATACTACCTTCTCCTTTATTATAGCTTTTGGAAAATACTAAAAAAAATGTTCTTAAACACTTTGAAGTTACGATTCATACTTTTTCATTCAAATCTTTTCTCCACATCAATACAGTTCATATTTGCTGTCTCTTAAAATGACAAGTACCGTGGACTGAACCTGTATTCACCAATACAGGCATGAGCACTGGATGATAAATAAGCACTAATTTCTAATTCTGTAAACATTTTTTCTTTATCTCTCAAGATGGCATATAATATATCATTTCCTTATATTGGGTTCAACAATATTTTAGTTGAGAAATGTGTTATCTAAAATCTTCAGACATTTTAAGTACGTTCTGGTATGGAAGCATAGAACCTCTAGGGTATTTCATTCACAGTTGCCCAAGTTTAGGAGGTTTTTTCTCTTACATAGACAGATACCCAGTAAAAAACTGAATGATCCTGTTCTATTGTGTGATGGATGGTCCGTAAAAGATACACAGGAGGTCCACCTTTTGTTCATTACGTGTTAAAACACTGATCACTGGCCTCATATGCACTGATAACCTAGCAATAATAAAGAGGCTATAGAACTATATACATCTACATGTATCAAGACATCCATCTGATATCAAACAGGATATTTAAGGCTGTAAAATTACTCTGCTTCCATGTTTAAAAAAATAACTATTTTCATATACAATTTCTTTAAGCCCAGTCTTGCTTTGCAGACTCTTTCTCTTCCTTGGACTTTTGCTGTTGGCTATAATGGAAAAAGGATCAGGTCCTTTACTCTCTGTCCATATACAGTCTATCAACCTCAGTTTCCATTAATTCAGAGTAGTCTTCTCCTTAGAAAGAATTTTTTAAAAATTAGGACAAAACCAATGAAAGCTGAGGATAGTTTAAAAAACATTCAGGTAACACTCAAAGTGACTATACTGAGTAGGCATTATATCTCCAATTTCTTGCTGGTCAGCGAAGGTCACAAGACTGTGATGTGAAAGATTGCTTCAGTAAAAACTCTTCAAGCTACAGCACATTTAACTTTAGATTCTTCTTCATAAAAATATTCTAATTACAAAGGCTTGGGAATGCATGCGAACCATTTAACAATGCAAATTTTCAAACAAAATAAAACTCTAATTAATGCCAGAAGCTTAATTTTGACTCATCTGTGAGTAAGTTGATGTTAATGAATAACTCACAGAACTTCCGTCCCTGGCAAGTATTGGCTCTGAAAATAACAATATGTTCCCTTACTGCTAAAAAAGGAAACGAAATTAAAATAACAAAACAGCTCTACTATTGGTATGAATCCTTGAGTTGTCACAGTTCACATTATCACTTGACAGCAACTTGTATCATGCAGAATAGAGTCATTGCTGGATTCTCAGAGAGCTCCATCTCAGTAACCAGACCAGAGGCAGATCAGATAATAAACGTATGGTCATCTGCTCTGTTATGAGGTGGTAAAGTTGTTGAAGAAAAGTTTTTAATGGTTCTGTTCATGCTGTGCTAAAATACGTTCCTAAATAAGGAAAATCTTTCAAGCTTTGTCTGTTTTCAAAGATTTGAAAGAAGTCATCTTTGTACTGCATGGTTGAATATGATCTTCTGTTGATGATTGTTTCTTTTTCCATATCATTAAATAACCAAATTCATTTCAGGAAGCATGCATGACGGAGAGTGTGGCATGTGGTATGTATTCATTCCTTTCTTCATACATACTATACTCTTGTAAAGAACCAATATTTAAATAAAATAGAGCTGCTTATTTCATGTTGGTGGTCATCAGTTTTCTGAAGTCAAAAGGAATTTTTCCATATTCAGCTTTGATTTCCATCTTCTCCCATGTCAAAGCTATCAATAAATATTACAAGAAATACACACATCTTACTGTTTAACTGAAATTTTTTTCCCAACAGAAAATACTCCTTTTCCTCCACAATGTCATAAAAGACATCTCTGAAACTTTTGTATAAGTTAGTTCATACAAAAAGCACTAACGGCTCATAAAACGCATATTCAACTATGTTGAAATACACTAAAACCAAAAAAAGCAACAAAAAATTTACCAATTTCAGATGGAGTTTATTTATAACAAAATTAAAAACAAGTCACGTGTTAATCACTGACAGCCTTTAGGTATACTATGAAGCTGGAAAAGCCCAATCTGCAACATCCAGATAGGTCTTTTGTATTATTTCAAATGTACTGAAGTGCATTATAATACTAAACCTTGTTTTCATATAAGACTATAATGCTTTATGTAGAATACCAACTTATTTGTGTATTATCATCAAAAACATTTTAAATGACATAATAATAATTAGATATACTATGTCTTCATTTTTGTTTGCATTATATTTTCCAGCTACTGGTTTCAGAAAATTACCACTAGTTTTGTTCTCTTCATGAAGAGCATACATTAATTTGCAAAACCAAGCAAGGATGAAATGTGATTGAAATATAGGATTTTTTTTCTAATGAAATATTACTATTGCATTATAAATTATTGATGGAATGCTTCTGGAACTCTTTTCTGATGTGCTCATCCTTTTCATAAAAAAACTTCCATAAGAGATACAGCTATTCTGAGAGTATGTTTGGCTTCAGACGCACATTTTCCAACAGCGCTATTAAAATACAGTCAATAGAATGGATTTCTAAGGCCCATTCCAGAGTCTATACCCTGAAAACATTGCATTGAATTCAAGCGCAGAATTCTCTAATTGAGAAATACAATTTAGCTCTTTGTGTTAGGTACTTTTATAGTACAACAGAGTATTTACATATTTATATCAAACAGATACTTGGAAAGTATTCTCATGTTACCATCACATCCTGTATCTTACCAATGTTATGCTTGCACCATCTTCATTGTGCATAAGAGAGAATCTTACCATGAATTTCTGGTTTAATGTGAAGTTCTAACACTTCATTGACTGCAATCTAACAGTTTAACTCTTCCAACTGAAATCAGTAACCAAGTGTGCTAAATTATTTCTATCAGGCTAAAATACGTAAATAAAGTCCTTGAAAATGTTGGTAGATACCATACCTATTTGTTAAGCTCAACATGCCGCTACATGTAGACACAAAGCTTGAAATGAGACATAGGTGTTGGGTTGGTCTTCTGGCCTCAGAAAACAGAGCAGAAAAGCTTCTACCTTAATACAAGCATGGAACTGAGAATTTACTGAATTAATTCTAAAATCCTAAGCAGCAACATTTTCCATTATATCAAGCAGGTACGTAAGGTATTTTATGTTGAACAATTTACAAAACAGCCAAAAACATTTTTTACTCAAGAACTTTATCTTAGTACTTATCCATCAATATCCTGGACTTCAAAGGATCATTAAAGAAATAATCCATTAAAAATGAATGCAAAGCATAACACGTGTACTACAATAATAATATTTAAACATACTGGAATCTAGTTTAAGACATTTCTCTTGGCTTTCAGTTGTTTTTTCCTACCTGGCCCATCCCAATCTTCAGTCTCCACAGCAAGTTGCCCTGGTTTCTCTGACCTTGTATCACCATCAGATTCTGCTGCCTCCTGGATGCCTTCTTCATTGCCTGAAAAAACAATCAAAGAAATACAGTATTGACATATTTCAATAGTGACTTTTAGGCAAAGCTCCTACAATATCCAAACAACTGTTTACATGTGTAAATGAAAACACATGCATATCTATAAACAGAGAGAAAATGAATTAGACATGTAAACATCTGTGAGTTCCCAGTGATTCAAACAAGCGATGAGTATCCAATCCTTCCAGTTCTGTGGAGAGATAAATCTTGGAAATCAGTGTTTACTCCATATGCTTAAAAAATAGAATCACAACTTGCACCTAATTCTGTAAACCAATGCACAAAAAGTCATTATGTTCATATGCACAAATGAGAGCAAGAAATCAACTTATTACCCCTTAGGAACAGATGCTTTCAGTTACGCGACTTCTTGAATTGACACATAACTGTTTCTTACGTACTGCAGATTAATGACATTCAGTACAAAAATATGGTCCACTCAACACTCTGGCTTTTCAGGCAACCAGTGGAGAGCTGCTCTGTGGTATTTCAGCATTTAAGGAATTTACCTTTAAACATAATAATCTAGCAGCAAGTCCCCATCAAGCTTTACTCAAAAAAACCCAACTTTTCTGATGAATTTTTGAATTTTCACCATCCAGAAGTAACTGAGAACATCTGTTTGCCTTCACTAACTATCCATTACAAGGTTATGATAAGGTTAAATTTTTAGACGTGGCCATTTAATTTTCATTTTAAGAACTCCTTGTTGAAAGTGCAGTTATTTCAGTTAAACAAAGACCCTAGGCAAGCTCATGCAAAAATACTTTGAAACAATGCTATGAAAAATTCCATTGAAGGTAAGGGGTTCAGGTATTAAAACAAAATAATCTCTGGCCACAGTAATGGGTTAAATGACATCTCTAAGGGCTTATCCAGGCCCGTATGTTACTGTATTTGTAGATTTTTTTTTTTGTACTATTAATCAATCCAAGAATCTCTTGCATAGGAAGACACTATGAAGAACGGAAGAAAAACCAAACCTACACAATTAACTACATCAGTCAAATAGGACTGAATTACAATTTACATTTTTTTAGTAATCTTGAAGTAAACTTTAAAAAAAAAATCTGTGTCCAACACAAAAGTGGCAGCACTAAAAAACAAATGCTGTGTACTTTAGAATCTGAAAACCAGACTGTTTGTTGATTTAACAATAGGAGAGCAAGAAGGAGGAAAAAGCACAGCAATTAAACAGTAACTTGTCATTTTTTCCCCAGTCATGATAACGAAAGCTTTTATTAGCAACATAGGTAAAGAAATGTGATTACAACAAACTATGCCAGATCCCCATGCGTTATCACTGGAGCTATATTTATACCAGATAAGATTGTGACCCAGAGTTTTCAAGCACATGATTATATACAAACACTATAAAGTATTAACTTCATGTGCATGTGTAACATCTTGTAATAACACATTCTTCCTCACATTCATAAAACAAACAGCTTTCCAAATCCTAAGAGCCTGGTAAACTACTTCTCACACAAACACAATACTGTACTAACTTCAGATTTCAGTAACAAAAATATAGTTTGGTGCATTCATCGTACTAACAATATAGTCCCAGTGTACTCATACGCACTTAAAAGATAAGAGACATCACAAATACCTAGGATAATTTTTTGGTTAAACACCAAACTTGGTTATCCAGGCATCTGAAGTTCACGTGCTACAGTCCAATCTGAAGTTACCTTTCAGAAGACTGTCCTAAATACTCACATGCTGAAAAAGCTATCAAGTTTCTAATAAGCAGTTTTTGCAATTAATTGGTTTTTAACCAAGCACTCTATTTTGAATTAGCATTTGTCTAGTTACTTTGTAGTAACCAAACAGAATCCTGGATTTTTAGGGTGGACTGAAGAACCTTTCACATACTTTTACCTTCATAGCTACTTACAGCTCCCACAAATTGCTCTTTATTGGAGAGACACAAAGGACAATTTTCCAAGGTTCAAACCTGTCAAGATCAACTCCAGTTCTTTTCCAAAATGCTGGAAAGCATTTCACAGCAAGGGCAATTCTGATTATGAGTTTCTAGCTCAAACTGTATAACCACCATAGAAAGCTCCTAAAACGTTCTTTGCATGGAATTTTTATACTAAAGATAACATTTTTCTTCCACCGCAAACAATAGATCTCTAGGGACTAAAGCAGAACAACAACAAAATTTAGAAATGGTAAGAATTCTTTTAAATAGAGCCCAAGCATGGAAAATTTTAGCTCCAAAATATAAAAGTTTTTCCAGGTTATAATATATGCAAACCTGCCGTTAACATGCAAATTTGAGCATTCTTTCAATCAATGCAACCAACCAGAACATCAAACAAACAAAACTATTAGAATTGAAAGAGGAGGAGAAACTTATGTGAAAAGATTGGGCTGAAGGGCAAAAGAAGGACAGAATTACAGCTAAGGTGTACAACCTACAGCACACAGCAATTAAGTATTTGGGAGATGAGGAAAGATTTGAAAATTTACGTTAGCAGATGGCTTAACTTTTCATTAACTTGCTCTTTCAGTGTTTCATGAAGTATGGTGTTACGTGTTTTTCATAATCAAGTTTTCATGAATTAATGCATGTCCTGTGCAAATAGAGTAGAACAAAATACGCAGAATTTACATCAAAGAAAACTTTAGTTTGCATCTAAAAGTTATTTTTAATTATTTTCATTCATATCTTCTACTATTCACCAACTACCAAGCTCATGCATTACACACTTGAAATATCACAACACTGATTTCTCCCGTTACCCCATACTGGTCTCCCTCCAGCCTGAAGCAATCTGCTTGAGAAACCAGCAAACAATTCTGCATTCCTGTGGACTTCAAAATCCATCAGTGAAGCAAGTCTACCTAGGCTCAGCTGGGCCTCAAGGTCAGATGAAAACAGACAACCAAGTCAATCCATGTGGTGCTGGAGACACTGCAACTTTAAGAAGCCAAAAGGAAGCTTAGCACAAGAGCTGATAACAAAACACATCTCAAGCTTTTTTCTTTTCTTTCCCCTTACTTAATGCTACTTTAGCAGCTAACATTTGTTTAGCACAAAGGAGTTTATTTCCTTATAGAATTTATTTTCTTTCCATTGTTTACTCTTTTTGTTCACTCACTGACTATTTTCCAGTCTCAATGAGACTGTTTTTAAATATTTATTTTTAAACTGATTACATTTTTCTTCAGTTTACAGGTTTAGACATTTAATTGGATCCAAGACATTATTTTTACTCTCTTCCAAGTCAAACTCAGTGCTTTATGCCTTATATAGCCCACCCACTTTGCTACTAACTTGTTGATTCTTTTCTAATCCCATTATTTTGTTTTTTTCTCATGCTGATTTTTTCTTTTTGCTGCTCAATTACATTTTGTATTTAAGTTAAAGGAGAAATAACTTTCTAACATCAACACCAAAAAGTGATAGAGAAGTACCAGCAATGATAAATGCTAGCAAATTAAGCAAAATCTGCTTCTGTTTCAGTTTTTCCTTCTGGCAACTAAGATCAGTAGGGGAATTCTGCCCTTCAAAAGAACATTGTTGCATGAAAAAAAAAAAGACTCATATGAGCAAGATTCTATAATATCATATAGTACATTTAGTCATGGGTCAATTAAGCTTGCAGCTATTTCTCTATATTTGGCACTAAACCTACACTTTGGGTAGAATTCACCTCCTCCTAGATGTCTGAAAGTTAAGCTAGTCCAGACTAATGGTGTAGGAACTCCTATAGACAGAGAAGAAACCTCCACAGTGACTCACTCTGTTTGAGGATGCCCGAGATACAAGATCTCTTTTGGTGTCTAAGATTGTTGAAATGAATCATCCTCTGAAACATACAGCTTAGATTAGGAAACTATCTTTAGCCAGCTAAAGTTAGGTGAAACAAATCTCTGCTTTATGATAAAGTGCTGAATACACAAAATACTGCTTAACTAAAAGAAAAGAGAAAGTCTTATTCAAACAACTTCAATACTGTAATATGAATAGCATTTTCATCTTGACATTACTATTTCTTACCAGCATTAACTGTTTCTGTTGCTCTTCAAAAAGAGTTCAAAGGTTTCTAATCTGTTTTTCAGCATCCTAGTGTTTATCCAATAGATGCAAGTGAACACGCTAAGCCACTGTAATTCAAGGTGGTACGGCTGGTCAGAGAATCTGAAGACTATAAAAAAGATGTTTTACCAGAACTGTGAGAGGGAGAACTCTAACACCTCTGACAACAGTGACAAGTAGGAAAAGAGAGACTTGAATATTAACAAGTAATTTCACTTTAATCTTTTTAACAAATTAAAGACTTCCCAATTTGTACTTAATCAGCTTGTACCACAAGTAGTTGCGATATTTTAAAGAAGCACTTGGGTTAGCAGTTCTTCTCAACCCTGCTGTTTTAATCCATGTTCCCATCAATATTAGGCTCTTACAGAAAGTCTCGTACAATATAACTATTGAACTTTCTTGACTAGGAATGTTATAGCAGCTCTTAGTCATTCTATAATGTATTTTGCAATCAGCTAAATCAACAAAGTATTTCTAACAATGAACAGTTCAGAACTGACAGATCTACTTTCTTGTTCACAACTGCTTATCACAGCACAGATATCATATATGTTTGCCAGGTGCTTCCTATACTCAGGATACCTTCACAGAAGCCGCTCACAAAAGATAAGGTCATAAAAGAGATGGAAAGCGTGCAAGCTTCATACACTCATGGTTTTATCATCAGACAAAATAGCTTTGGGTGAAGGACTGTACCAATCACAAACAGCACACAGCAGCTTCTAACAGAGAGAGAACATTAAAACTTTGAAATTCAGTTTGTTCTCGTTCTTCCTGGCAGCATAAATATAAACTTAAATTGTTAACATCCTAATACAGCTGTTCAGATTGAAACATCACTTCTCAATTATAATAAATCAATTCAGAAATAAATTGTTACAAAGCCTGTAGCATTCTGCACTGCCAAAAGAGAAAACAGACGCAATGCAGAAACTTGGGAAGTCACTCACTGTAGGCTGTAATTCAGCAGGGAACATAACCTTACGTACGTTAACAGGCCAGTGCGACTGGTCACAAAGAGGCAGGCTTTCCTGGGGACACGGGGGAAGGGGCCCTTTCCTTCTACCTGCTACAACCTACAGCGGCGGTAATTACAGATCCAGCTGAAGAAGGATTCTGAGACTGTATGTATGAACTAGATGCCAGAGCTTCGGAAACTATAAATTAGCATTCAAAAATTGTCCTTTGTTATTTGCTTTATCACAATGCCTATGACCAGTAACACAGCTTACATAGACTGATAATCTTGCTCTCAAATTCTAAGAAACATGCTGCAAGCTGAGAATCGCTGCCAGGAACCTCTCTTCAGAAGCAACACTCGCATAACTTTGAAACAAACAACACGCAACTTAAAATACAAATGCAACGTACTTATTCATTCAATGTAACTTACTTTTTTTGGCAGCACACACTATTAAGAATACTCTTAAGAATACTAATGACATCTAATGGGACTTAACTGTCCTTGGCGATTACCACTTTTTAAGGGATTCTATGTATGTATTTAACAAGTTGAAGTTTCTAACTTTAATGGCAATGCAAGTTTTCAGCAGATATAAAACATTCTAAGTACAAAATACATGTAAATAATGCAAAAAAAAATCTTTAAATAAGCTTTTGGTATGAAAATATAATTCTGAGAATAAAGATACTAAATAAATTCAGAGGGATGTTTCCATACTTTGCCATATTTGGCATCCAGTGTGAGGACAAGGCAATCAGCTACGCTGGCTACAGTGTCATGGATATGGGTTTAAAGTGGGTTTATTCTACAAGCCTTGCAAGGAGAGAGAGAGAGAGAGAGAGAGAGAGAGAGAGAGAGAGAGATCTGGTGCTGTCACTACCAGACTCTGTTATACTTCATCTGACGTATATCAGAAATAATTTCAGTGAAGCTCACCAAAGTCAACTGAGACAGCCTACTCTACAAATACAGTCAGTCTGAGCAAAATCTGGCCCTCAGATGACTGATTTGCTAATGTACCTGAAAGAAACTAGCACTTGGACATGTTAATCCACTGCATTTTATTTCAGATTATATTAATCATCTCAATACTTTGCTTCTTTGCAAGCAATTATTGTTTTCTGTCATGCTGATTAACAACGATCACTTCTTCTGGGATAAATCTCATTTGAAACACCTGTATGTTTCTAGTTGCCTTAAGCACTCTGAAAATTATTTATCCAGCAAATGTCAGAAAAAATGCACTGTGTTATTCTAACTTTTAGGAAAGGTCTATGAATATCCATGTGTCAGTGAGTACCTACATGTGTGCAAGCTGTTCACTCTCCAAAATAACAGAAGAAATACAGAAACTATTTTGGTTCATATTCAAATCATCACTTTGTTTAACAAAATGACATCTTGACACAATGAAATTTCAGCACAGTGATCATGTTACCAAACAGTGTACGTTATTTCTAATCATTTCAATAGAGCACTCCTTCTCCCGGGATAAGACACCGCTGTACAGCAAGTTCATCTAGACTGAGTCCATCCTTCCTCCTTCTTGAAGTATTTGGTATGTTCTCATTATTACACTGTTTCCTTTTAAGTCTTTTCAAGACAAGGATCACTCATTCGAATGCTTTCCAGCAGAACAGTGAAAGCTTTCTCCAAATTGTATTCCAGATTTTCCTTCTATTAATGAGTTCTGTATTAATACTAATTTTTAAAGAGAAGTTCTTGTGGCACCAGTACTACAAATGAGTATCATTCAGATATACCTGCTATCAAAAAAAAAAAAAAAATCTATAGATTTAAAGGAAAAAAACCAAGTCTGGCATCTTTTCAATCTTTCTCCATTAGAAGTTCAAGTACAGGAACTCTATTAGACATATTCAAGTACCAGCTTGCAGTTCAAACTTACCTAGCTCAAATCACTTAATTAGAAAAGCAGCAGAAGAGCATTTTTAAAGATATTTAGACACCTCAAATAAAGACTGTTGCTTAGTATAATTTTCAAAAGTTGATTCAGTGGAAATGGACAATCCATGAGACTCTAAAACACCCTGCAGCTGAACAGAGATGACTTCAGAGACACTCTAGCAAGTTTCAAACTCTAAGTTTGAAGACTCTTCTGCGAGTTCATATTTTGACTTAATGAAATAACAATTCTACTCCTTTCCCACTGCAGAAATACGTCTCTTAAAAGAATTCTTCATCCAATCAAGAAAATCTAATTTTATAATGGGCAGCTGAAATTATTATCATATATTCATCCCATTTTCAAGTGAATTCCACACACTGCTACATAGCGAGTAGCAATATGTATCTGTTCTTACAAAGAGAAATTTTAATTTACCTTGTTATAAACAGTTTGATGCTTTTATTTGAAGTAATCAACACTCCAGGTGCTTTAGTATCAAAAGCAGCCAATTTCCTATTGTTGGAGGTATGTTTACACACACATGCTGTATTATATACGGTTTCAAAACCAGTCTAGACTTCCATGAGTCAAACCCAAGAAAAAGATGTTACAGTCATAAATAAATGCTTTTTTTTCTCTTATCCACAAGAATCTATCCAGCAATAACATTTGTCTTATGAATATTTATCCAATGATGTCATAAATGTGGCATTTGCTTCATTTATTTTTTTTCTGATCCTTTGAGAGTTAAATTACTGCCAATATCCCCAATGCTGACTTACATAGCACACAGCCCGTGAGCAACGCTGCATTTTGGGCACAGCTTGACCACCAATTTTTCAGAGAATGTCTCTCTTCAAAAGTATTCAGAATTTCTGTGTCAAGAATATCAAATTAGACAAAAAAAAAAAAGCCAAACTAAACCTTCATATTACTAAAATTAGCAACAGATGTATAGTACACATGAACTAAGAACATGTGGTGAAATTTGTCATTTGTGCATTTCATGTTTTAAAGAAGATTACCCTTCTTAATTTGCAATTCATGTTCTATCAAATTTGAGCTCAAATTTAAGTCAATCCAAGTTCAAGTTTTGTGACTTTCTAGAAAGGGGACACTACACTACTTGTTGTAACCAAATAATCCCTTTCCTCATAGCTGTGAGGAAACATTGTTCTTAAGAAAACCAAAATGTGCTGACTGAAAAGGCTGGAGTCGCTTTGATAAACTGCTTAAAGTTGAGTAAGCTGTTTAAGTGTTTCTCTCACTCTATAATTCTATACAGTTAAAATAATGTTTTCTATTTATCTATGTATTTACCTCTTGAAACACAGCTTGCTAGTTTCTTTTTGAGAAACAGTTTTCTGCTTGCTAATCAATTATTTAATTTCTTGATTAAAAGAAGGGTTTGTCTAACTTAGGTCAATTTTTTATCACATTGAAGCTGATTTTAACACTGACATGGATTTCAGTTGGACTGAAAATATGGGCTGAGAGGTCTACATACAGGTTAGCAGTAAGTAGAAAAGAGTATAGGATAGACAATCTCATACCTCTCATTTTGAAAGCCTTTCCCTGCTCTCAAGTGAACTGTGAAAAAAAACACCGGAACCTTTTCAGATACCTGCTTTCTCTTCCCATAAGAAAACAGGTGGTCCTCTGAGGTCCCGGAGCAGTAAAAAAATGAGAAAGCCTGAGAGGTAAAGCACAACATAAATGCTGATGTTCAGGAAAAAAACGTCTCCTTTCATCCTGCCAGGATCCAATCTAACTCTGACTTAGTACCCTTCAAAGGCTATTATCAGATAATCCCCTTCCTTTCTTTGTCCATATTCAGCATCCGACAAAAAAGTATGGAAGATGCACAGAATTCAATTGTTTCAGCTGAATGGGACACAGAGAAACGTATGGGAACCTTCACTCTGGGGAACATGAGAATTCAACACAGGCTCACAAACATGCACTGAAGTCAGTAAGAGGTTACTACCATGTTTTTGGAAGCAGTAGCACTGTGAGTTCTTATATAGATTCTTGTTATCCTAGTAGATGAAAACACATCATCACACATACATGCCCTCTCTTGTCTCTGATTACCAGAAAGAATTAATATGTCCTTCATTTACTTGGAAAGTCTACATAAAGAAAATGTAATGAATTAAAATAATTTTTTAAAAAATTAAAGGAATATGAGCTCCAGGAGAACAGAGGTATTGCCGGGGAAAGATAATGTCAGGCAGAGGGAGTGGGGGTGTCTGGTGCCAAGCAAAGCCGAGGGCTGTGCAATCACCTCTATCAGTGCTCTATCAGTGTCTACACTCCAGCCAAATCCAGAGAAAACAAGGAGTCAAAGATTCAGGTCAATAAGCTTATAGGCGATTTGCACAAACAGCTCCTCCAGCAAGGTAAAAAACAAAGTCATATTGGCTTTTCTTTTTTATTCCTTCTCTTTGAACTCCCTGGTCCAAACACACCCTGGAAATGTCAGTGTTATATGCAAGAATTTAAAGAGCTGAGCTTCTTAATCCCGTTAAGAAATAAGAACAAAGTTGCCTGTAAAGATCTCCTTATTGAGCTCAAAGTGATTATGGTATAGCTGCCTTACGCTGATCCTACTTTCACTTGCTATAGAAAAAGTGGTAGAAATTTGTCATTAAATACATTACTGAAAAGGAAGGCAACATCATTAATTAAAAGGTTTCTGGTTAAAAAAAAAAGATTGAAGGAAAAAAATGGATAAATCTACTTTTTGATCCAGAAACAGAAAACAGCAAGCATATAGTTAGTCATTACATGCCTAACAGCAAAGAGGCAAAGAATATTTACACAGATGCACACAGGCACACACACATAAAGTCATACTCCAGAGGAAAAAGGGACACACAGAAATCATTTTCAGGGTGTTAAGAGTTTGGCTGGTATTACAGATGGCAGCATGATAGCTTTACGCACAAAGTATGAAGGGAAAGATGAACGCACAGAAAAACTTAGCTTTGTATATGCTTTTTTTTTTATATGGAGAATCACACTGCAGCTGTTTCCCTGAATCCCAAGCCTGGCTGCACAATCAGGTCACAAGTTTTAACATTAAAAAAATACAGTCCTCAGCTGGTCTGGCAGGTTAGTGGCAAAATACTGTATACAAGCAGAAAACTTGGACGGGGTTCTGAGCTCATCCCCTCCTGCCCAAGCAGAATATGAGAATACAGCAGCAGGTATACACTCAGTATGCACAAGCCCATATATTCTCTGAGTTCTCCTCTTGTTGACTTAGAACTGTATACAAGTTTCAGACAGCATTGGATTCCCTTAATCTTCCTCTTCCTCCACAAACAAAGATAATCAGCATATTAGGAACTGCAATCATAGAATCATAGAATGGTTAGGATTGGAAGGGACCTTCAAAGGTCATCTAGTCCAACACCCCTGCAAGGAGCAAGGACATCCCCGACTAGGTCAGGTTGCTCAGAGCCTCATCCAACCTGGTCTTGAATGTTTCCAGGGATGAGGCATCAACCACCTCTCTGGGCAACCTGTTCCAGTGTTCTACAACTCGCATTGTAAAAAAAAATTTCCTAATATCTAATCTAAATCTACCTCCCTCTATTTTAAAACCATTACCCCTCGTCCTATTGCAACAGGCCCTACTGAACAGCCTCTCCCCATCTTTCCTGTAGGCCCCCTCAAGGTACTGGAAGACGACTATCAGGTCTCCCCGGAGCCTCCTCTTCTCCAGGCTGAACAGCCCCAACTCTCTCAGCCTGTCCTCATAGGAAAGGTGCTCCAGCCCTCTTATCATCTTTGTGGCCCTCCTCTGGACCTTCTCCAACTGGTCCATGTCCTTCTTATGTTGGGGGTTCCAGAACTGGACACAGTACTCCAGGTGGGGTCTCATCAGGGCAGAGTAGAGGGGGAGAATCACCTCCCTCGACCTGCTGGCCACGCTCCTCTTGATGAAGCCCAGGATGAGGCTGGCCTTCTGGGCCGCAAGGGCACATTGCCGGCTCATGTTGAGCTAACACTCACGCATCACACATCAACACTCCGATGTGCTATGAGCACACATAGCAGTTTATGGCATAGATCGCAAAAGCATTGCACCATGAAACAATCAATCTTCATCCCGCATTACGTAGCCCCCGTATCTCCCTATGTCACCAACTGAAGCACCATTAACAGTGGAAAACAGATGCCATTTGCTTTCCAATCTGCCACCAGCAGCGTTAAAGCCATTGAATCTCCTTCCACTGAGGGCTGGTGCCAATGCTGCCTTGTGATGGAGTAACTATGGGAAACCTACAACACAAGGAACCATCACAATAGCCAGGCTACAAACAAAGAACAGGGGACTTAAACAAAATTGTCCTGGTAAGCATGGCAGTAAGAAATGTCTCAGTCTTCCTTCTTGAATTATCAGATATGTACTCTCCTCCATTTGCCCCTTTCTTCTGGAAACAGTCTCATACTGTCTCTCTTGATTATAGTCCTTCCTCCATTTTCTTCCCTTGCCTCTTTCCTTCTCACAACACTGCTACTTAACCGTCTACTGATCTCAAGTGATCTCTCTCATTCATTGCTCAAGATAACTTTTCCTTTGAAAGTTAATCCCTCATTGAACACTTCTGCTAAGAAGGTCACAAGGAACTGTAATTTGCTTAGCCAGTTCCCACCCTTACAAAGTAGACAAGGCTTCTATTCTGCTTGCTGTTTACAGAGAGGAAGAGGTTCCACCTCCATATAAGTATGGCAAACTTTCTAAGTAACAGATGAGAATATTTATTTTATTTTTCCAGAGGGTACCTAGACAGGATGACAGCAATTAGAGACTAAAAAGCCAATTATAGATTACTTCACAGTCCAAATGAACTTGATTTAGTACTTTGCTTTTCATGCCATCACCTACAACTTCCTGTCTTTTGTATTGTTCTGTTTTTTGTGCTCTCTTCTTGTATCTGCCTTCCTGCCTTTATTAGCCCCATCACGTCTTCAGCTCACTTCTCTTGTTTCTATTAGCGACACCTCATTTTCTTATTCCTACCTATAAAAGAAAAAAGTTAATCTGTATGTACTATCTCCTAGCTTCCATAGCAGGCTTTCCATCTAGTCTATCACTCTTCTGCATGGAAGACAGGCTACTTTTTCCTTATTCAGGCTATCTTTGTTAGTAGAAGAAATACTGGTGCTTATCTAATAAATCTTCTAGACCTGAATTTAATGCAAGTTAATCTTAATCTGATACAGACTCTGATTCCAGATACCCACTATCTGGACACTAAAAAAAATCTTCAGCAGCAGAGGTCCCAGGCTAATATAGGCTTTGTGTGGACAGCATCATCAGACATCCTCTTTATCTGCAGTGCAGAAATTTGTAGTAACTAAGCACAAACAGCAATTTTCAAAGAGCAAAAACTGACAAAATGCAATAAATTATCACCAAGGCTACCTCCTTTTGTTTCTACTCCAAAGACTGAGATCAGTGCAGCTTTGTAGTGGAAGAACACTATGACTGTGTTATTATTATTGCCGTTTCCAAAATATTCCGTTTCCCCTAATCTCACCATCAAAATTGCAAATAAATCAAACTTCTATTTGCCACTTATTTTGAGGCTCTTCTAAAATAGTCATTCATGGATGGGAAACTTCATCCAAAATGTTAAAAATTCACAACGAAATCTTAAGGCTATCCCTGATAAACAGTAGGTTGCTAATTAACACTTTTGCTTTTAATATTTACACGCTTAAACACTGTTCACTTCTTCACATTTGAGTGTAAATGAAGACTACATAGAAATAATTATTCACAGTAGCACAGTGGTTTTGTGGTCTTGTAAAAGTGTGGTCTAAGGTGGAATTTCCTAGATTCCTTGTTGTAAAAGCCATTAATGAGCAAAAGGAGACGGGAAAAGTAATAGCCAAAAGTCATAATTTTGAAAATGGAGAAGTTGTAAAATGACATGTAGCTCAATCAATGTGATTAATTTGCTTCACACTTTACAGAAGCTTTTGCCTTTGCCTTCTAATTCTGGCAACTATTCTGCTGAATCAATCTCACAAACCCAAAATAATAAGGTGGGAATGACAAGTATGCTTTCTAAAGGTTAACTGTTTGCAATTCAGACACTAGGAAACCGTTCTCCGCTTATAATATGATCAAAACAGAAATTAGAATGCATTCATTTGCTCTCTAATGTATTTGGTACATATCTCATATTCAAGCTTTTACTGATTATGTTAAATAAAAAATATTTTTAGGAAAAAGAAAGCTTATTTCTTATACCATCTTTTAGTTCCAATACTGAAGCACTACAAAAAAAAAAAGTTATGAACGATTAACAGAACCACAACAAAGATCCTAAGAATTAGCCTCACTTTTAGTATTTACTATATAATACAATCACAAACCCTTCCACTAAAAAAAAGGGCACAAAACAAATTTATTTGCTTTCCAGACTGGTTTTGTCTTCTTGGGTTCTATCCTCAGGAAAACGTACATGGCCTCATGCTAACAACACTGATGATGTGACACTAAAGAAGCAGGACATTCAACAGAAGTTGAGATATTAATAAAAAACAATACATTTCTAGTCTCCCATTCCATCCTTTTCCAGGGATATTCTCAACTTACTTCAAAGTGGGACTTTCTGTCACACTGTCTCAGCTAGAAGGAGATTAGGGGTTTTATGTGCCCCTTCATCCTCAGAAATTTCCTTTTCAACTTTTCTTCTGCAGCAGTGGCAGTGGATAAGTTTAAGATTCTTTTATAAGTACAACACATTTGGAAAAAGAACTGCTGGGGAGTCAAAAGGTATTCAGCTTGAAGAATGAGCCAGTGTTCTTAATAAAACATATGATAATCAAGATTCAGATTTAAATGTGTCCCATCTAATTCCTGATCTTGTTTAATGCAATGGTCTGGGTTCAGCATTTTCCCTGGAAGACCTGTTCATTAAAGGGAAGTGCCAAGATAACTTGACATTCAACATGAATTTGCAATATTGATTGGTATAAACAAACAAACAAACAAAATCATGTCTTTCTGAATTTCATCCAAAACAGTAATACTTCCATTGGTAGGAATTATTGCTGGAAATGCAGCAAGTACAAAAAAAGTAACTAAAGGAAACTGATATGAACTGATAGTGGTGCATAGTCTTCCACTGTTGACAGAAGAAACCCAAGAGACACCAGTGAAACAATTATGTAAATAGTGGTTTAAATAATTATTTAGTAATGCCAGTAACAGGAACAGTACTTTTTTTTCAGCTAAGGAAAATGGTACCTGAGAGTTATGTGAACAAGTGAACGTACGGTAATTGTTGTATTTGTTTACAGCGCAGTTATAACAGCACTTAACGGCCCCTGTTTGTAAAGCACTTCCATTCATAATCTGGTCTCTCTTACTTCACACTAAGATTTGTAACATCTAAACTCTGAAATATGGATTAGACTGTTCTGATCTCTTAGGATGGCTTACTAAGTATCAAGAACCTATAGCACAAAAAAAAATAAATTATTTTTTCAAAAGTTTGTAAGCTACATAGAGGACATGTAGAAAATACATTTTCATTCCTTCCCCAGTGATGACTGAAGGCTCTGTAGGAAAGACTAATATTCTGCAGTTATAATATTTGACTGTTCAACCAGATTTATTCTACTTTCTCCAAGACAGATGAAAGTAATACAAAACCAAAAGTATATCAAGCTATCATGAGAAAATGCACATCAATATCTGGGAAAGAACAGAAAGACACAGAAATCATCAATATCCAAATGCCTGAGGGGGTTGTGGACTAACAGAAGACCATCACCACAACAATTCCAGCTATTTGATAGGCATCCTTACCTGCAGAAGACAAACAATAAAGCAATCAAGTGGAAATCTGGCAGAAAGAAGGTTAAATCAATGTTCTACATAACAGTACATGATAGTGTGCTTTTTCTGTCAGCTGAATGGGAAACAGCACAACCTTGCAGACTGAACACTGGGTAAGAATGAATTGGTGTGGCTTATGCTAAAATACCTCTATATTCAATAATTTGCAAGTAACGAATGCATCAAAAAGGCATCTGCAACTTTAAATGTTATCCGTTCACAAATCACTAGTTTTCTACCATGCATAATAAGTTCTATAATAAGCTCTATTTTAATCCTAGAATCTACAGACACAATCTGTTTTTCTAGCAATGTTTCCTAGGCAAAGAAGCAAAGAACAGACATACTGCATTGCTAGCTTCGGATCTGATAATAATTGACTTCTGAGGCCTGTTCTCTACAGTTAAATACGTAGAAAATAACATTCTTGGAGGAAAACATTAAAGGCAAGATGATTCACCTCCCTGAAAAGTACATCTTCCAACATATTTAAATATTTACCCCTTACCAGACTTAACTCCACAAGTGACTCATTTTCCTGTTTTTAAGATACTATATTAATTGGACTTTTTGTACATTTTAAGCCAAAACATATTTTTGACTAATTGGACACAGTTTGGCCAGTATTCCCTCAAGAGGCAGGCTACAATGATTACCTTTATTACAAAAGTATTCCACTTCTTCACAGCTCAGATTTTCAGGCTCAAACTCTGCAGAAAAGCTTTCCTCCAATGGAAAGTCTTCTTTTGAGATAGTATCATTTTCCTCAGACAGGCACTCCTCTTCTTCGTCCTCAATGGCATCCTCAAGGGGCCCTTTAAAAAGAATCAGGAACACTGTGGCAAAACTGTCTAACAGGACAATATGAAATAAAACCTTAGTGAACTTATAACTGGAGGTCTTTAGCTAGTTTTCCCTTCTGTACTCAGCATTTATTAGAAATGGACAAATTACATTTCACGGAAATTGAAAGTGACTGTTTTCCTGATGACTTTGAGTCAGAATATGCAAAGTGTCATTAATAATATGTATTAATAATACTTGCACATGGGAGTTTTTTCATTATTCATCAGGCTATAGTATTAAACACAAACAGTTTTAACTATGGAAATCAAAGCTGCATTTGTAAAACCATGTAAACAGTGAAGAGCCTTCTCTTGTTTGCTAGTCATTGTTAGGTTCCTTTACAGGCTTTGTTTCTCAAGTCAACAGCACTGATGACAGTGAATTACTACAAAGGTACTGACAGCATAAACTTTAGCTTCTATTTTGCTTCAACCAGCACCTTAGAGTGTTTAAAAGATTTTCATATTATCCTTGATCATTCATTGCTAGTCTCTTTAATAGACTCCCAGTCAACGGACGGGACTCAGTCCTTCATTTCATGGAGGCCAAACAGCCATCATTATAAACTACTAGCCAAGGGCTACAGAAACATATGCCAGCTACAGAAGCAGGGCACGAGTCTGAACTTGAAATGGCAGCCTGAGGCTTTTGATTCTTCTAGCTACCTAGACATACTATTGCTACAAATCCTCTTGAAAAGCCAGTGCCTGACAGATCTGTAACACATAACACCCAGGTTACCAATTGGAATGTACTCAAAAATTAAAATTTCTTCCTTCTTATATATACACACTTCACAGTCATCGGTTAACAGTTAACTATTTGCTAAAGACATCTCCTGTGCAGGTTTAGAATTTTACCCTAGATTTAAATCAAGATCTGAAATAACTGAACATATTTTAATTTAACTAAGATTTTATTAAATGTCAGTATGTTTCAAAATCCATCTTAAGGCTGGATTTCAAAAGAGAGATTTCATTATACATGGTTCAGGCTTGAAAAAAAATTACATATTTCACTCTCCAGTGAAAGCACAGCCTCATTTATAATTGACTGAGTATTTCTTCCTCAAAATGAAAGCTAGCTAGCTAATGAAAAAAAAAATGTAATTTGTATTTATATTATAGTTTTCCAGTATTAAATGAACTATTCCTATATAATCTATCATGCTGAGATACAATACATAAATGATTCTGTTGCATTCGATGAAAAGGGATGGATAAATTTTTAAAAGAAATCAAATACTGACTACACTAATTTTATGTAATTTATTATGAACCAGTGACTACCTACATTTATTAAAACAGCAAAATTTACTCTAGGCTAGGTTTTGTAATTCTTCTTCAGAGGAATACGATGGTTACCTTTTATTGAAATTGATTGAGATTCCCAGCTGGGATTCCATAAATTAACACAGCTTACTGTCATTCATGGAACTATGACTATTTATGTCAGCAGAGAATCTGACCAAATGAACCCACTTTGCAGACACATACTCACCAACACAAGCTGTCATTCAACAATATATCTCCCAAAATAAGGGGCTATTATTATGGCCAAAGAAATAAAGATTTTCACTATCAAAGTATCCATTACTGCTAATTGCACTTTCTAGCCATATTGGGAAAAAATCCAGCAACTGCGTATGTGCAGGGAATGAAGAGTGGATATCATACAGAACAGAGAACAAAGACCCAACGCGCACTGGAGCAGTGCACTGCAGCTAAATATGGGCAATTTGGGCACCTTACGTGTGACCAGTTTCATGGCAGAAATGAAAGCAGAAGGGTTTCTGAACAAACTGCCAAAAAATACCTTTCAGATTTCCTAATATTAATAATACATGACATTTACTGGTATGTACTCCTGGTAAGATCTGGATAAATAAAGTATGAAGGAAAAACACAATGACACAAAAAATATTCTATTTCAGGGAAATGTAAATGTCTGCCTTGTATAAAGATGGATAAATATGTTTTGCATAATTTCAAAAGCAGTCATATGCCTTTAATGAATTTTCCAAATATTTTAAATTTCAGAAGAAAAATGTCAACTTCAGTCAATTTCCTGCTGAATGACTGGCTCTTTGTCATCTTGCAGAATACACAGCAAAAGCAGTATATCTGCAAACAATCCAACTGGCATGTGTACATGACATTTAGGTCTGTTTCTAGACATTAAACTGGTTTGTTTGATCAAGTCACCTTGTTTCCAAGAGCACAGAAGAAAAACAATGTACGCATCAGCTCTACATCGCAGGTTTAAACTCTAGTCATTTTGTGGTTAGGATTTATTTTTTTAAACAAATCTCAGACTAAAAAATTTCTTGACAAATGCTTCCGTAGATACATCTTACACATGCACAGGTAAGTAACATATCCTAAAGCTACATGTCCAAGCACTTGAAAACGTAACTGTAAATGTTGTCGCATCCAAACAAGATCAGAGGTACGCATCCATCTACACTGGGTTTTGCTTTGCATATGCCAACCCACATATAAAATGTTTACCCAGTGACGTTTACCCAGTCATACATGGGCACAGATGAGAGCCTTAGGTAACAGCTCACCTCGGGGGCTGACATCAGATGCTGCACTCCAAAAACAAGCATGACTTCTGTTGAAACTGAGGGATCAGTGCATAAATATTTTTCTAGGTTTCAGGCTGCTGTTGCCTTGTCTAATTCACCCATCTACAATCTGACCCTTGGGACAAATTCTGTCTTATTCATGTTGAGTCGCCTTTAATTTTCTAAATGTTCAAATACATTCAGCTCACGCTCAGAGATATAAACGGATAACTTTAATTTTTAACTAAAGAGCAAGGCATTGTTCAACATGAGTAAGACCTTCCCACAAGACTAACACCAAAACTAAGTATTTCTTAGTTGCTAGTTTCAAGTGAACTGAAATATCGATTCCTGATTTCTGCAGCTATTTTTAATATCACTCAAACATAAAGTAGGTTAAAGAAAACAGTAAAATCAAAAGCCACTTATGAGGAAGAATAAGCAGATTAAACTCTCTAGTCTTGACTACTCCACCTAAATATTTGTACATAAGTAGACAATGAATAAAAATAAATTTTCAGAATCTCACAGTAAAGATTGTATGCAATTGCGTATTCTTGACTAATGCAAACACATAAACTCTGCAGGCTTGTGCTTGCCTAATTTGCCCATGTACTTCCAACTACCTCTTCCTGATACCTTTAAATCAAGCCAGCTAGAGAACTAAGAACTTAACTATCCAGGTCAAAAACACATAGGTCAGTTTTCAAAGTTTACTAGCTTCGCTATCTAGGTGACAACCTACACTGCATCTACTCAACTTCTTCCTTGACTTTAAATATTTAAAAATATAGAGTCATATAGACAAAAATAAATAAGTTAAAAATAACATTTTCTTTCAATTGTTTTCTCTTATAGTGCTTTTTTTTCCAGTTGTTATTATGTTGATATATTACCTTCAACAGTACAAATACAGCTTAGTCAGTTACCTTTGCACTATACTTAACCTTCTGCATTTCTTTTAAATTGCTGATTTAATTTAATAGTATTACACCCCTTACTTATACCAATCATGTTATTAAGTACCTATGGCACAATATGCACTATGTCTGCTTTTATTTCAACTGGAAGAGGGTCAAGGTCCCATCCTTGTTCTGCTGAAAAATGCTTTTCAATAACTGCTGATTAAGTGTGACATTACAACCAGCAACTGCCAAAACAATAGAGTAATGCAAATCCAAATAATTTCAACTACTGAAATTCAACCGACTGCCATGGTCATCTGACAGTGAACACCTCTGAGGTATGATTACTCCTAAATAAAATGGTAAAATGTCAAACTGAAATAGTTTAGGAATTTAGTTGAATAGTTAATTCCAGAGAGATAGTCTAGATGTTTCTCTTCTCATTTCAGCAATTATTTTCTTATTAGCACCTTGTAAAAGAGTGTGATGTAATCTAGGGAGAGGTGATTTTCAAATGCTTCAGATTAGCCAGAAATAGTGAAGAATTCCCAAACACAGTAGGCAAAAATTCAATTTCCAATCTTAAATGGGGGTACTGAAAGCCAATGAAGTCTCCGTTACTTCATTCTAGATTTTGCATAAGGCCCTGAAAAAGCTATTTCTTTTACAAAACAAGCAAATACTTGTATTACACACAACACAGGAGATTTTGAGGGGTGTGGTACTTTACTTATTCACTTGGTACTTACTCTATTTCATGAGTATTTATTGATATGACCATAAATCTCAAATATTTTTTCAAATAACATAGACAAAGAAGAGGCAGTAGAAAACAGTACAATTAGTGACAGCAACGAAGGAGTCAATGTGGCAGAAACCTGTATGGTTTAGCCGACACAGTAGTCCACTTCGAAAAATCACCACATATAATTTTATACAAATAACAATATCTAGTGAGGAGAGGCTGACGAGTGAGCTGCATGTGCCTTCATGGAGAAAATTACTTCTGATTGAGGCCACTTGGCAGCACAGTGTGGAGAAATGTGAACTGTGCTCCCTAATTTGTACCAGATTTACAGACAGTCAAGCCCATATTTTTTAGCACTATTAATGTATTAAATGCTAAATAAAAATATATTTTTGAAATGCTCATATACTTTAAGATAAATGCAAAAGTATAGATACAAACATACAAAGATAGCTAGCTAACTGGTAATCTTTACATAATGAGTGACAGATGCTACCTCAACACTTGAAGGGACAGGCCACGTTTAGCAAAACAAAGCAAAACCAACACTGTAAGAATTTTAATAACAGGGAGAAGTACAAGAATTAACCAGCAAAAAAGCATTTATTCACTTAACAAAATACACTTTTGCTACAATAAACACTCCTCTGAACACAAATTCGAGCAGACCCTTGAGCATGTTAGTCCTGATACAACAATACATAGCTCCAGTTTTATGGTACTATAACTGTAATGAAATAATTGAAATTCAATAACATTAAACTGAGTAAGTTCTGTAATCATTTCTCATAGTCAAATTCATCAGACTTCTTCCTAAATGAAACCACTTAAACACACGCTCAAATTAAGCACATGCTTATATGCTTTCCTGACCACTGCTTTGCACTTAAAATGTGTATATCCTACAGTGGGAAAGTATCATTGAAATAATTACCTCATGAAAATGTTAAGTGGTTAGCTTCCTTCCCACCTACCAATGTTCTCCTACATTCCTAGAGCAGCAACATAAATCAGTGCTCTTAACAAATTAAGAATGCTTCAGAAAGCCTACAATACTTGACAGCAAGTGGCTGGGGAGAGGTTAATGAGTATAATTAGTTAGTAGTAGTAGCACTAAATAATAACAACTCCAATAAATCAGAGAGGCCTGAAAATCACTGGATCAACATCATGCATTTTGCATGTTCTGGGTGATCCATTCAGTATTTCCTAGGAAAACATTCTGCCAGACACAGATTATCCTTAGCTTATGGTAAAACCGAGGTAAGTGATGTTCTCTGATTACAAACAGAGGGAAAAGCTTCAGAAAAATCAATCCATTTGTCTCCCATTTCAACAAGAATATTTTCTTCTAAATACAAACAATTACATAGGAAAACCAGCAGGCAAACACTTGATTTACACGTGGAGACACGTAGGGAATTTTTTTCCTAAAAATTCTGTCACGACTATTAAAAATATAAAAGAAAGTTCAAAATATTTCATTTTAAATATGGCAGTGGGAGTAAAGATACCACACAGTAGTTCAGAGTTTGCTTCTTCCTGGGAAGATTTCTACACAAGACCTCTTAGCTACTTCTTCAGCCTTTCAGTTAACTCAAAGGAGTGGTTGTTTCCAAACACTATGCTTTTACGGCAACCTGGAGACAAGTTTAACAGACATCTGAACAATCCCAACAGAAACAATCCAGCTTCCCCCTCTTTTGGGGAAGAAATTTTTACAAGACACTAGCAAAAATACACTCCCAAGTTCCTTGCTGGGGAGTTGGCTTTCTCTTGGGTAGAAATTTTTTAAGTGTCCAGGCTCAAATATTTCAGACCCTATTATGTTGAACCGGAGTGAAGACATGGACTGATAAAATATGGGAGATGAATATATGCTGTAGCAATCAGAATAAATTTTCTGGTTTTGTCAAGAACTAGGACTGCTAGATACTGTTCAATCACCAAGACTTTCAATATTCGCCTGAAAAGGAGAACCTCCAACTAGAGGTATCTAGATGAACTACAGAAATGGAAGTACATAACAAGTCCACGGCTAACATCATAGATAATAATTAAGGAAAATGGCAATAAAAGTTTTCCTATGGAACTAGTTGCTCCCCCACCCGAACAACCAGACCCCATGAGCGTCCACACTACTTCTCTCTTGGCTTTTAAGTTAATAATGATCCCAATTTTCAATTTTCATAGTAAAAAAAATATTGCTTCTCCCTTCCTGCCTGTGAGAACTGAAAATATTTTAATGAAATAATTCCATGAGAATAGAGAGAAAGGGCCAAGTGAGATGCCTACATACTCTTCTGTTAGAAGGTAGATGGCAACATCTAATCTCGACAAACTGACCGCTGCAGGAAATAAGCATGTTATTGGTAGTGGGTGACTGAAGGGCAAACTGGGAAATCAGTTTAGAAAAACACCTTAAATATACTTCTTAAGAAGGTCAACACTTGTCAAACAAGCCACTCCCACTTTTACTTAAATGCTTCCCTCTTCAGTCCATTGAGTTCTCCATTTAGCTTAACTAAGTTATTTCTGTAATTCCTGTTACATTTTCACAGCCATACTCAAGAGATGCAATGCTACCTGTGCACATTGAACCCCTCCAGTCTGCTACATAAATTGGCTGAACTTCAAACGTTCTGTCCACATTGGAAGATTGCACCATTTTGTGAGTGACTCCTTACGTCTTCATTGTGGCACCCGAGCAGAATGAACTTCTCACTTTCAGACTGGGAGAAAATTTACGACCATGATTTAACAACTAACTTATTAGAAAACGGAATGGAAAAGAGGTGCTCTTTGGACACTATAAATCCATACTAACCTGATATAATTGAGCTTAACAACAAGAATAAAGTATAAAAGTATATTTCTGCAGCCAAAAAAAAAAATTTGGTATTTTTCAACATAAGTTCTTCTTGCAGACATTCACTTTTAACATAAGTTGCATCAGGGGATCTGGTAGGAAGGAAACATTTTTATTAATTTTCCCCTTATCTGTAAGAAGAATACTGATTTTTTTTTTTTCATTTACGTTCCTTGCCTGCAGGTAGCAGACCAAGAAAATCATATAGCAGAAATTTTTCCTTTTGATTAATTTCTTTCCATGTGTTATGTTATTTCTTATATATAATTGATTTCAGGTTTTGCTCGTAGCTGTACATCTTTTTTATATCTGTACCTACTGCCTTCCTTCAATCAAGAAAGTTGAAGGAAATTACCTGAATTTTGTTAAGTTTATTAAAAAAAGAGCTCTGTGAATATTTAAATTGAGTTTTGAAATGCTAATACAAGAAAGATATTAGAGAATTTTAATAGTAGGTTCAATTTGACCCACAGACTATTGTAGAAAGGGTCAAATTTTATTCAAATTATTTCTTTACAGCAAAAAATATGAACCCTTTGATTTTATAAAAGTAGATTAATATTCTTCACTGCTGGGTCTTTTGCCACTTTGGTGCATGACAGCATTAACTGTGCTTGTATATAAACTTTTCAAAGACCTTCAAATGTTCCAGTAATTCAGAACTTCACTTCCATTTATCCTCTTGTCTTCTTTCCTCTCACCATTATCCAAGAGGCCACAACAAAACTGGCAGTGCCTATAGTCAGTTTGCTCTTAGAGCCAAGGCCAGGATACTTCCAATCAATAAAGGTGAAATGACAAAAAAGTGATCATTCAAAACATGATTAGGGAGATACTCATTTCAAAAAATAGTAAACAATTGTACTGTTAACACCAAAGTTTCTCTTCTACAGGAAAAAAATTAAAAAGATGTGCATGGAACATGAGCTGCAATGACTCTTGCAGTTAAAAGTCAGACCTCAGCTTTCAAGCAGGGGTTCATGGTGAAATACATGTTTAGTCCTCCAACACCCTTACCCGTACAAGAGTCACAGCAAGCCGTCTACTGTTGGGGCTCTGTTTTGCAAGGTGCACCTTGTTTGGCTCATAAAAGTCAGAAAGGACATATTTATCCTGCAGAAGAACCTGAGGGTTTATCAATTTTACCTCAACATGAGCACAGAGAATACAAAAAAAGACAAGTGGTGTGTGGTAGTGTTATCACACAACATGTACAGGCAGAATTAATAACTAAAGGTCATATTCATTTACCAAATGAAGAGTATGATGTTTTGCCAAAGAAATTAAATTGTTTTGAAATATGAGTGTTATGAAAGGCACTTATGTCCTCAAATCTTCCCACCTGCTGGCAGTCAAAGTCTTGCCGCACTATGAAAAGCCTCAAGGTAGGGATGTCAATACATGTGTCTCTAAAAGTCATAAGGAACAACTTTTTGTTTGAAGATACAATGCAGGCAGTGACAGTACAAAAGATTTAACAGTTGCAATGTCATTCTGGAATTTCTACTCCCAGAAATAAAGGTTACTGAAATTTTTAATAGTGACTTCCTTGATACCATGATGCCAATGTGACTGCAAAACTGGTAGCAATGAAGGGTATGAATTCAGAGGTATCTTGGAATCACAGAATAGTTTGGGTTGGAAGGGATCTTTAAAGGTGATCTAGTCCAACCCCCTGCAAGGAGCAGGGATATCTTCAACCAGATCAGGTTGCTCAGAGCCCTGTCCAATCTGGCCTTGAATGTTTCCAGGGATGGGGCATCCACCAGCTCTCTGGACAGTCTTCACTATCCTCATCAGAAAAAAAAATCTTCCCTATATCTAGTCTGAATCTACCCTCTTTTAGTTCAAAACCATTACCCCTCATCCTATCACAACAGGTCCTGCTAAAAAGCTTGTGCCCATCCCTGGGCTGCTATGCACATTGTCAGCTCACATCCAGCTTTTCACCCACCAGTACACCCAAGTCCTTCTCCATAGGGCTGCTCTCAATCCATTTTCCACCCAACCTGTATTGATAGGGAGGGTTGCCCTGACCCATGTGCAAGGCCTTGCCCTTGGCCTTGTTGAACTTCATGAGATTGCATTCGCCCACCTCTCCAGCCTGTCAAGGTCTCTCTGGATGGCATCCCTTCCCTCCAGCATGTCAGCTGCACCACACAGCTTGGTGTCATCGGCGAACTTGCTGAGGGTGCACTCAATCCCACTGTCCATGTTGCTAACAAACGTTAAACAGAGTCAGTCCCAGTATCGATGCGATCTTAACTGAACCCATGCCACTGTATGAAAACAAAACCTACAAAGTGCATTTCAATACTCTAAAGAATGAAACAAAAGGTTTCTGGATCTCCTAGAATTAGTAACATTGTTGCATCTTCTGACAAAAAGTGATAGTGGAAGTTTCATCTTGGGAAGGGCTTTTTTACGAAGTATTAATTATGATGTATTTATATCATTTGGAAAAATAATAGTATCTGTTCTTGCTCTAGGGTAAAGTGAGTAATTGAAATTTTTAAAAGAGTGATTTAAACTAGAAAAGAGGGAAGAGGTTTTTGCATTGGCACTTAAATTTAGAGCAAGTACTGTACTATTATATTAGAGAGCAAGAAAATAGAAACATTAACAAAAAAACCTCAAACCCAAATAATTAACTACTTCCCTACACAAAAGATTTCAAAAATAAGTTTATTCCAGTTGAAACCAAGTTTTGGAAACTATTAACAGGTGCTAACAATGACAAAGATAATTTCATAAACTGTACCACTAATTGTTCTAGCCCTGTTCCTCCCACTACTGTCGCAGCTTGATCATCCATTTACCAACACAATCAGCCACACTTGCAGCCTCAGAGATGATTGACAATAGACTTTTCTCTGAAAGTGCTCATTGTTAGAAGGTAGCATCTCAGTCAGTTAAGGTTGTAACTTCTCGTATGCTACAGATCATAGCAAAAGAAATTGGGAGGATCAAATTTTCATAGAGGTCTCGTCAAACACAAAGATATGGAGTGAGAAGATGACTTACTGTCTGTCTTAGCTGTCTTAATTCTACCTATAGTCATAACAGCTTCACAGCAGATGCTGTTCTGTGTATTTCTGGTGGTACAAGAGGAGGACGAGAAGAACGGATGTGACAGGATGAGTATCCTGACTCAATGCCCTACTAAAATCACAGCAGCAACATCAAACTACCACAGTACCATACTGTACCAATTTTCCTGAAGGAAATTTTAAACTAAAGTCTACAAAGCAAAATAGGAGGTTGAGCATAAAGCTCTCAGAGATGGATCTGTGATGTTTGTACGTACTCTTCTACATTAGGAGTAATTTTCCAATGGTAGCTCATCAGTAGTTTTATTAAATGTAAAATAGAGCAAACTAGCAAAATTCCTGTTTCCTTATACAAAAATTATCCTTGAAGCATTTTTCTCTGAATTATAGTATATTTTATAGTTTTTAAACCCATCATTTATTTCTATATGATTCGTATCTGGTAACTTTTACAAAACAATTTTGAAACTACTGGCAATCTAATATGAAATACTGGCAATGTAATTTGCCCCATGATACACAGCTAACATTGATGCAAATATTATCCAGTTCCAGTTGATTGTTTCAGCTAGATTAGTATGAAAATAATGTTTACATTTACAGGCTTAAAAAAAAGAATAAATTAAAGAAAGTACTACTTGTTTAAGAAGATAGCTTCTTAATTCTGTCTTTTACTAAAATTGTATGTATCTATAAAATAAAAATTAAAATACCTGATGCTTCATACATCTATGAGATGAATAGATATAAAAATCAATGACAGAAGTGTATAAAAAAGAAAATGTGTATGAGGTATTTGGAACTTTTTTTTTAATATAAGTTCATATGTGTTTCTACAGGTAAGGTATTCTAAGTTTTGACAATTCTCTTCTCCAGTAAAAGAAACTCCCTCCTCTTGCATCTATAACCAATAAAACACATTAAAATTAAAGGTGCAATTTTAGGAAAATACTCAGACTTTTCACTTTTTTTCCTACAGGTTTTTTTTTTAACTCAACATAGGAGAACAAGAAATAGACACACCCACACCAATCAGTCAACACCTGTCAAGTAACATCTATGGCACACTGCTCCAAACAGTCCACTGAAATCCTCTAAGGATTCAGGGTCCAGAAATTTTTAGTGAATCCTTTCCTCCAGACATAGCAAACTGTGATACTGGTAAGCAACAGAAGCTTCTTTGCATGTCCTAATCTCACCATTCAGGATCTCAAACACATAAGTAACACGCTGCCTGTTACTCAGCATGCTTTTTCTCTACAGCCCGTCTCCTTTACCAAGTTCTGCTGCAGCAAACCGGTTTCAAACACCATACCCCAAACAGAATGAATTTTATCTTACACGTGGCCAAGTCAGGTTCAGAGCATAAAGCGTTTCAGAGCAATGGAGGCTGCAAAAGTTCACTATCTACCGCCAAACCCAGCAGAGCCCTTACTCCAAACACAGAACTTCTCCGGCAATCACATGAGTAGTGAATGACAGATACTGGTATTTGCTAATCACTGTTCCCACTCACCTGCTGGAGGGAAAAATGTCATGCAAGCAGGAGCACTTTGAAGCCACTAATGATGCTGCTGCAGTGTATTTAATGGCCAGCATGTTAGCCACGATGAAAGAGGAACCTTACATCAAGTACATTAAGGGATCAGAGGAATACATACTCATTATTCACTGTAATTTTACATCCCCAGTTTCAAGACAAAATACTGACATTTTTCTCATACAGCAAAGACAACCTATACTGCTATAGAAAATTAAGGTGTCTTTTTTCTTCTGTTTATTTATTATTTTCTATTTTTGTATGTAGCTGCAGATTATTCCTGTTCATCTTTCTAGCTGCATTTCCTCAGATGGAAACTGGTCTCATTTGTGTACATCACAATGCAATTAAATCAAAAAAGATGAAAAAAGTGCATCTGGACTTTTCAGGTACAGAAATCAGCAGTGAACTCATGACTTCTCTCACAGGTCGCTATTTCTCTTCAAATTATTATTGCTTTTTCCCCCCCCATCTTTTCTAATATAAGCAAAAAAGAAAAATGAGCCCCTGAAAGACAGCCCAAATTCCATCTCTAGTAACATGATAAAAGCCACAGAGATTGTACGTAGAAATCAATGCCAGTTTGGGTTAGATCTCAATAAAAAGTAAGCACACCTAAACCAACCCATAACAGTTAAAGGTGAAACTTAAAACACAGCAGGTGATATGAGACACACACATGGAAAAAAACCACCGTGCTTAAAGTAACTGGTAGTTCTAAAGTAACAGCAAAGGAAAGCTGAGATGTTAGGAATAAGCTAAACCAAAAACTTCACTATCTTTGTCTAGTAGATATGCATTAGAAAGAATGGTAATTTAGCTTAGTGAGATTCATATAATTTGACAAATATAATAAAAATACTACTTAACAGTATGTAAGAACTATAGAATTAAGTAATTAGTTACTTATATTCTTAGAGCTTTGAATTCAAAATAACTACAGGGGATTTATTATTTTTAATCCCATAATGGAGTTTATCAATATGCAGAACAAAACTGAACGATCTTAAATTAGAACTAAATCTTTAGATCAGATTGTAAGAGAAATGATTAGTGTACATTTTTAATAGAAACCAAATAATCTGAAAGTAGTCAAGTGGAATAAAATGCAGGATTTAGCCACAACAAGCCACAAATATGGCAGCAGCGTCCCTCCAGTGTAAAACAATCCCAAACTGAGGGTCTATTGTAAAAGAATATTAATGCATAGTTTCTTTTCTGTGGATCTTCAGATCTCATTTTGCCCACTAGATTGTCAGTTATGATTAGTTACAATAATAACAGTTGCTCTAGTTTACAACCATTCACCATAAGGATGAAATGTGTTTTGTTTTATTTTTTTAAGATCTTCAAAGAATAACAGCATTACAGCATTTATTGTTAACTGAAAATATAATGGACTACTAGCCTGTGCTTCACCACTATGTACATCTTACAACCACTTTAAAAAAAACCTGACTTTCATCATCACATTTCAGGAATACATAATATAAACATACCATAGTCAAGGTCACACACACTATAGGATTTATTGAAATATAACAACATTTATATGTCATTTACAGTTATATATTTTCATACATATAGGTATATAAACCCCAAAATACAAATAAGCAAACTACACTAGAAGTGCATATTACAATGTCCCTGTATACTTAATATCCCTGCTCACTTTTTTACTACTTTAACTTGATTCCTCACTGGTAGGAATTGCAAGGTTGCACAAAATACTTTGCATTTCCCCCAGAGCTGGCATAACCTGCTGGTTTTCTGAGTTAATCACTAATTAATAATTTGAAAACACAAAGTCATTATGTCATTTCCAGACAATGAGCTTTTAAATGGTGCATGTTATGTCCTAGTCTTTTCAGTAAGAGAAAGTTGGTTTTTTTTTCCTCTGGAAACCAGATGGCTGGTAAGTGTTATTATGAGGCTTATGTAAATCTCAAAGCAATAAGCATCAAATCAAAACAAGAATTCATTCTCCTCTCCTCTTATAATGATTGTTGTTTTGCTGAACCAACTTGGAATAAAACAACTCCTACAAATTAGGCCACTGGATGTTTTGGCGATGATGAGTTAATAACCCATCTCCTCTTTCTTTTTCATAGCAAATCAGAGTTTTGAAAACATTTTTCACATATACTTTCAACCTTCCTAATATCTTGTTCTACATGCCAAACTTCAATTAAGCAATCTCATTCCAGACTGAATCTTCTCAGTAAACTTAATCACTTGAAAAGTTTACCAATTCAACTACTATTACAATGTAATCATCAAAATACACTTGACTTGCTTATATTTTGGTTTTGGTTTGGCCAAGGTTTTTCCCTATTAGGGAAGAAATCCAGAAGAGTTATCTCTGAGCAACCTGATCTGGTTGGAGATGTCCTTGCTTCTTGCAGGGGGGTTGGACTAGATAACATTTAAAGGTCCCTTCAACCCCAAACTATTCTATGATTCTATTTGTTATCTTCTCCCACTTAAGGAGTAAATATCTGCACCTTCATGGAAGTGGTAGTTTCACCCTACAACTAAAATTCCACACCTCAAAAAAGCCTTTCAAAAGTTCAGCTAATATAGCTGCATCACTTTGCACTGCTCTATTTTACAAAACTTGCATATTGCTCTAAATAATCTTAAATTACTAAGGCTGCCCAAAAAGATAACTAAGAAACTGAACTACACATACTGATTTCCAAAGGAAATTAGCTTCTAAATATTCAGAAGTATCTTAACTGACAAAACATACACTTTCAAAAACTCTCTGTTGAGCCAAATACTTTGAAAAGGTCTGCTATGGGAAGGAACTGTAAGAAAAATTACAGCTTGGAATGTCATTCTATACATCTTAGTTCTGTTTTTCATTCTTGTTTCCATATTTTTCCATTACACATTTACCAATATTAAATTTTAGTACTCAATTTTATCATTTCATATTTTAAATCCTTACACATGGCATTTAATATCTACAGAAATATCTCAGTATTCTTACATCATAATATTTTCTGTTTGTATTAACATGTTAAAAATAAAACATTTATAGCAACTATCACATTGTGTAACTTTATGCTGCGAGTAAGAGCAGTGAAATGATGTCAAAATATGACTAAAGAACTAATCCACAAAATAAATTGAAACTCTTTTCCCCAACTGACTTTTTGTCAAATGTAATTCCCCTTAATGAAAAAAAAAATCTTATTGCCAAAAAATTTTCCAGTAACTAATTGCCCCTTTTTAAAATTTCCTGCCATAGCTGCTGATACATGTCTGATCTAGGTGACTCTGTCTGCGCAGAGGGGCTGGACAAGATGACCTCCAGAAGTCCTTTCCAACCTCAACCATTCTGTGACTCTGCAATAGTATCAGGAGATGTTGCACCTGTTCTTGTACTATTTAATCGAGAGCCAAACACCGTAAGATGCTCTGGAGTATTTTAGGACTTTCAACCCCAGCAGCAAATAGACTTGAAAGTGAAAAAATCAGAATATTCTTGAGTTCCTCCAAAACTATCAAATCAAGAGTGAATGTTCTAGTGAGATTTTAACTACATACAGAACATTCATAGCACTGAGGCAATAGTTCCAGCATATCCACGAATGCAATCAAAACTGCTTGCGTTTGGGCCATGGAAGGTTTGACTGTACATTAGACAAGTTCTTCACTCCATCTTTCCTTCAGTTTTACATCATAAATGCATTTCTTATGTCTGCTGGTGTCCTACTTTAAGCATGCGAAAATTTCACTGACCCTCTTCTTGCGACATCCTTCATACATGCACAAGCACATCCCTAGAAAGGCAAAGCTCATTTTACATACATGTTGCAACTTAAATTTACTGAGAACTACATTTCTTATAAGCCCAGCTCCTGCACACTCTGTGACTGCTGAAATGCAAGGTTGAGCTTATTTTTTTAACAATGGAAGTCATGGTTTTTATAATATGATATATACAGCACCTGTTGAACTTTGCAAGTATAACATGTAGATGTTCAGTATGTTTAGCAATCATACAAGATCCACTGCAGGATTTTGTTTAATGTTGCACACAGTATTCATAAAGGAATAATCCTTAGTTAACTGAATTTGGTACCACTGAACTCAGCCTGTAGAAGGCCACTTATACCATGTCAGTGCTGCCCTGGACACATACAACTGATCCTCTGATATTGTTAGCATACTTTGCCCAATTCAGTTTTAAAGATTGATGTTGCTTTTACACAATTTCCTCAAAACAATTATTCCTTAAAGGAAAACAATTCACTATATTTGCCTAACATTAAATGAAAATTTCTGTTTCAGTTTTAATCCATTCCTCTTCATTACATCTCCTCTAAAAATACATTTTTTCAGATGTTTATACCTTCAAATACTAACAGCCTCTTGTCATGACCCTTTAAATTATCACCTTACTAAAAGGCAAGTGTTCTTAGAATTTAATCTTTCTCACACACTACAGTCTAAGAATTACTCAGATATCTCACTGCTTGATGTTTTCAGCACTCTTCTGTTTTTTTTTCTTATATCTTCTAGTACTAAGGTGAGCAGAACTAATATAATAATATAGCACTATTTCTGCATATAGTTTCTGTTTCACACTGACCAAAAAGCCAGAAGATAGCAAACATTACGTGAGACTGTCACATCACAGCAAACCCTGGAAAAAGAGAGGGAACTCAGGATACTTGGAGTAGAGCATGTATCAAGGACTAAACTGGGGGTTAAATCGGATGTTATCCATTACAGACACACAGACAACCAACTCAAGTAATTTGTGCTATTAAACACTGGCCACTTCAACACTGCTTTTAGAAGAAGAGAAGAGGTTTGAAATCAAAGTACAAAATACAATAGCAATATTGATAATACTGGTCAGCCATGGTCAATAATACAGAAGGAAACACTAAAAATGGCTCGCCGCATTGCTTGTCACAGGCTGTGTAACATTGTCATGCCATATGGTAACAGAAATTCTTCTGAAAATAATTAGATTTTCAAGATGGACATCTTTATAGAAGAGACATTGTTACAAAAAACAGAAATATAAAACATTATAGTCTGCAATAATATAAAATGTCACCATGCATTACAATATTTTGCTACTCCTGTGGGTGAAGATCAAGGAGGAGAGGAACTGTGGTTCCCCAGTACATGCCAAAGAACTTGAAAACATTTAAAGCTTTGCAAGGTAAGAAAACCAAACCATGGAATGGCCATCAGAAGCTGACATTAATTTTTACTGGTTAATGATTTTCTCTTACATTTTACTTTCCTCCCCCTCCTCTACTCTACCATCATTGCCACCCAACTGCCATCAAATACAACAGTTCAATATTCAATACAACTTTAATTGTAAACACTTTACAGTGGATTCATATATCATGACTATCAATAATACAACAATACTACCAGAGAAATAACTGCTATCATGTCACTGCCAACATTTAACTGCTATGTATTTAGCACATAGCTGCTGGATTTTTTTTTTCTTTTTATGTACCCTTTTGAGAGTTTTCTTGATGTCCTAGTAAAAGAAACACTCAAAATAGGATTTTTTTTTTTCTCATCATCAATATCCAGGCTTGAAATATCCTTAAAGGGTTATTCCATTGCCAGGTAATGTCTTCAGATGTCACTCCAGTTTTCTCTGGCAAGTAATATCAAATTTCAGGATGCAGTACACAATACAAACCAACCTACTTGTGCCTTCACCACAACAGGTAATACCAGATGAAGGAATCTGGTTTGTTTTTTAACTTAGAAAAGAAAGGTAGAGGATGAGGGGGAAAGGTTGTGCACAGAAATTTGGATCAGTCTTCAAAAAAATAAGCATGCTTTCTTCCCTGTCACCTGACTCTCTTACAGTGCTCTCTTTCTCATGCACTTTGCAGACATCCATCACGACATTCGTAAGTTTTTGTGCCTAGAACCAAATACTTTCCAAATCTCACACTTTGTGGGGCACAGCCTTCCCATATAAGATACAAACATCAAGACACTACACTTAGCTTAAGCCTCACAGCCAAGAACAAGATAAGACAGAAAAGTCTACTGCTGGTAGCCGCTGCTAGGAAGAGGGCACTTTGGTAAACCAGTAAAGCTGATTTATGACCACATATATGTAAGAGACTGTGGCACCAAGAAAATAGCCTTTATTAGAACCAAATGCTTAGGAAAACAAAAACATTTTGAAGCGCAGCTGGTACAGTTGGTTCTATATAGAACTAAGTTGTGCTGTGGTGGCAGATCCACTAATTAATTATTTGTATGAATGTAATGAAAAAGAAATAAACCCAATTAATTGATATTCTTTAGCAAACTTGTCTTCTAACATTATTACTGTTAGTTACTTCTTTGCTTTGGTTATCACTAGGGTACTCCACAAGACTTAAAACTTTTGACAGTTATCCTCTTCAAAATCATATGTATCTTATTCTTGATGGACAAAGACATTTGTAATACCAACAGGTTTTTATGAGTAACTTCATCAACTAGTTACACGAAAGGTAAAACGAAATGAATAATACTAGTAGAACAAAAGAGGTTAACTTCAAACATATTTTGAGAAAAATGCACCAGAGACAAGCATTTTCTAATTAAGCCCTATTATCTGACTGAACCAAAGCTACACAGTGGGAATTGCAAAATGAGAAATCCTTAGAAATATCTTCTTTGAACCAAGAGGCAGAAAGGAAACAAAGTTTTCTTTAAAACCTTTACCAAAAACTAAGTCCTAGGGGTGGCAGGGATAGCAGGAGATGAAGAGATGGGAAACCTTCCATACAGCTTTATAGAATCATAGAATGATTAGGGTTGGACAGGAACTTCAAAGGCCATCTAGTCCAACACCCCTGCAAGGAGCAGCGACATCTTCGACTGGATCAGAGCCTCATCCAACCTGGCCTTGTTTGATGGTTTTCAAAACAATTTAATACAAAACTAATTTTGTAATAGGTCTACTAATTACAGTGCTAATACTAGCATTCTAAATATTTTTTACACCAAGTCTAGAAGCATTTTCTTAAATATTATTACAGTTACAAAAAATATGAAAACTAGTGAGTATAGCAAATGACACAGTTTCATTCGTATCTTACCTCCAGTGAAAACCATTGCTGGAACAATAAAAATATCTGGTGTTTTATCTGATCAAGATTCATTATCTTTGAAAAAGGCAGAAAGAGAATATTTTACATTTCTTGATCTGATCAGTGTTAAACAGGGCTATTAAAAATGCATGGAAACTCAAAATATACTGATATACTCAAACTGGGATCAACAGACCATATTGGCCTCAGAATTGTCCATAGAGGAGAACTGCTCTAAGTCTAAACGTCTTTTTAAAGAAAACTAAAGGCTTTCCAATGTGACTACTAATTAACCTGCTAACTCCAGACTGAAATTATCTTCTTGTAAACAATACAAGACCTTCATCAACTTCATGTAATAAAACCTTGGTTTAATATAGGAGTAATGGGAGCATAAACAGGAATAATACACATTCAGGTGGTTACTTTTTGAATACGTAAGCACAGATAAGCTTCTTGAGTGCCAAGATTTTAGTTTGAAGATGGACAATAAGAACCTCTCATTGCTGACTGAAGTTGAGTCACCAGAATCATAGACAAGGTTCAAAAGCAAATCAGTGCATACCTACACTGGTGATTCTACTCAGTTTAACAATGACAAATATGTCTATGACGAGGACAGTCCCTGTGGCACAGCAAAGGAACAGGTGGTATGTCAAATACTTGTTGAACACTAATTGAGAACTACATGATAGCGGCTTGTGGGATGCAGATGATTCTTCTCTCCTTTGACAGAAGATTTCAAAATTTTCTTTCCCTCATTTCCCTTGCTTTTTTTCCATTTTGTACTGATTCTCTAGTGTATCTTTCTTATTAAAAAAAAAGTGAAATAAATGTAAAATATTCACTATGCCATAAAACAATATTGCTTTATGTCATACTGACTTTTGTGGGTTGTTTTATGATTTGATGGTAATATTTAGCATTACTCAAGAGATGAGCTTAAAGTGATTTTAAGTACCATCCAGAAGGTTTATACATTTTCAGACTCGTAAATCCTCCTTATGAATTGGGAGTCATTTAAAAAGCTCTGAAAATCTGGAAATAAACCATAAAGTACAAATCACAGTACTAACACTTCTACTTCACCTCAAAGGTGAAAATGGGCATATTCTTTATTGTCAACAGAGGAAGTGCAGGTTTTAGTTACTAAGTTTAATTTCTCAGTGCTCTAAGTCAGATCTGGATTCTTTGGGACCACAGGGTTAAAAACCAAAAACAAACAAAAAACCCTCCCAAAATGATTCAAGTCCTTTAATCTTCAAAGGTGGATAAACCGAACCTTATGTGGTTTACCTCATGAGCAGCATTTGGGCACTATACTACGTAACATTTTTCCTAATGGAAACAAGTCAAATATCTAGCCCTATCCTTTGCTGGCTCTTCTGCTATGCACGCGTAGCGCTAAGCAAGCGCTTATCTTTAGTGGTGTGCACAAACTATATGACGACAGATCTAGTGAAAAGTGACCTTAATTTGAGATTTCATAGGACAAAAACTTTCCAGAATCATGAAATCCATCCAATAAAAATTAAGGCCAATGCAGACTAAAAATTTTATTTGAAAACTAAACTTTTATATAAAAAAATTAGTTCCCTACCTGAAAACAATAAAAGCATAGTTATTTCTTGTCTGTCCAAGACAGTGAAGTCTATAATTTAGTGTAATTTATAAACTATAATTTAGTTTTTGTTAAGACTTCTTCTGATCTCTGAATCATACAACGTCCTAGTGCAAACAAATGTCTTTTAGAATTCTGTAGTGAAGATTTCTGTTTCCAGTGTGATTTCATTGGTCATCAAGAACAAGGACCCAAAAAAAGGAAGTTATGGTAGCTAAGGACAAATTGTGATACTGCTACTTGGCTTACCTGCATTTTAGTGGGACGCCAGGCTTATTCTAAGAGAGGGCATACACAGTTATAGAATCATAGAATAGTTTGAGTTGGAAGGGATCTTTAAAGGTCATCTAGTCCTACTCCCCTGCAAGGAGCAGGGACATCTCCAACCAGATCAGGTTGCTCAGAGCCCCATCCAACCTGGCCTTGAACGTTTCCAGGGATGGGGCATCCACCACCTCGCTGGCAATGTCTTCCAGTGCTTCACCATCCTCATTGTAGAGAATTTCTTCCTTATATCCAGTCCAAATCTGCTTACTTCTATTTCAAAACCATTACCCCTCATCCTATCACAACAGGCCCTGCTAAAGAGTTTCTCCTCATCTTTCTTGTAGGCCCCCTTGAGGTACTGGAAGGCCGCTGTAAGGTCTACCTTCTCTTCTCCAGGCTGAACAGCCCCATCTTTCTCAGCCTGTCCTCATAGGAGAGGTGCTCTAGCCCTCTGATCATCTTAATGCAAAACTCTTGAAGAATTCATAAGTGTTGTACAACTCCTGAAATATCCAGTAAGTGATCTTTTGCTGAAGAAACAATTGCTTTTAATTATTTACCTTACTAAATATATCCTCCATTTTCCCAATAAGCTACTTAAGAATCTAAATGGGGAAGTCTCCAATATCAGCTAGTAGCTTCCAGCTTCCTCAATTTCATTCAGTCACACCACAACTACTGCTGAAAAGGACTGTCTCCTATGAACAAATACAAAACATTCATATTTATTCTGTTGAAGTATATTCATTCGATCTCTTCAAATATTTCCATTTACAACCAACATGCTAGGGAATGACAATCCAGACTGTGTAGGAAGTTGAATTCAGGCAAGAAAGAACAGGACTGTAGATTAAAAATCTTGCTTCTATGGTGTCTCCTGTTTCCAAGGAAATCTGACTTTCAGTATAATACTATTTGTAGTCCTGAGAGGTTTTTTGAATTTTTTTTTTTAAGGTCAGGATAATAATGCCTACTCCATCAAAAATAACCTTAAGCTTGATCACAAAGACCTATGCATTTCCTCCCTATGTGCCTTCTTACTGTAATTAATAATATTAAGCACAATTTTTAAAATAAACTTAAAAGATCCAAGAAGTATCACATTTCTGTTAAAATTACTGTTCAACTATCTCTCTGTCCTAACTCTCAAATAACAAAAAGTGCAATTTTCATAATCTCCTCTTATAATCAGACTTCCCTGACTGGACATTCCACAGGAAACTCTAATCTTTAACTCGTCATCTGTAGGAGCAATGAAAAAATTATTAAAAGATATTCACAGGTATGAAAGTCAGAACTTCTCAGGACTTGTGATTAAATATTATAATTCATTTCTAGAATACATTTGTAGTTAATGTACTACATAAAACTGTTTATTATTATTATTTATGAACCCATATGCTTATTTTTACACACACTGGCACACCATTACAACTGTTCGAACTGACTTTGCCTTATTTTATTTGCTACAACATAAATCTTCAAACAGATAGGACAGCTTAAAGAACAGGAGGCTGTTCAACTCTTGGAAAAATGCATAAAAAATTCTACCTATGGAACCATGTTGGTCAATACATGACTATCTAACACACGTTTTGTTACCTCGTCAGCCTAACAGCTGCAGCTTGTAATTCAAAACTAAAGTTTGGATACACAGTACAGACATTCATCTAAATTTGAATCTATGCTTTGAGCCAAGCTTCTATCCTTCAAGGCTCTATTTCAAAGTATAGATCTCACTTCTGGGAATCTAACGTTATTGCAGAGGTAGGCAGTGACACTAGAGTTTCACTTTTAAATAACATCTTTTCCTTATTTGTTATTATGTGATACTTTGCAGCTGCAGTGATTCAGACATTTATCCCTGTTTCATCATACAAAAACATTACATATCTAAATTTCCATTAAAATTCTACCTAATTCTAGTTGTTAAATATACTTTTAGTTATTAATCTGTAAGATACAAAGTTTCTTATAAAGGAATAACAGAGGACCCTATTTTCTGCTGTCAGTCACCTAACATTTTTTTAGGACTACAGAATTCTAAAGAAAATCAGAAGACAAGAAGTAAGTTCTCACTGACATCAGCTGCAAATCCTGCAATATCTTTTACTTACTGTTTATTGCACTGCATTTTAGTGCAGGACTTCAGGAGCCAGGACATCTAGCCTGGATTTGCAAATCATTGAACCATTTGCTTGCTGAAATAACAGGTGGTGGTTATAACTCACCTTTCTCTAAACAGTAAGTGCTCCCTACAATAAACTCAGTAGACCTGGGTGGAGGAATACAGCTTGCTACTGTTTTGAGAAATCAGCTGTAACTTACTGATCAGTCCTACATGACCTTACAGAGCTAAAGCAGAATTCTTGCTGTCGTTAATAAGTATGATTGATCCAAAGCTCACAGGATTTAATAATAAGGATGCAGAAAGCCAGTGTTCTTAGAGCTACTCTCACACAGAAGAGCTGTGGCTGTGCTGTTTGGATTACAGCAATTCTATCTGTTTATCTTTAAGCACAAGATGGATGTACAATTTGATGACATGACATTAGAAAGCATCATGAAGACATTACTACTGAGTGTGCTCCAGTGGGTACAACATATGCTACTGAGATACCAGAAATATGATGTACGGATAAGATATTGCCCAGGGAAATCATTTACTGAAGGCAGATAAACAAAGCATGAAGTGTAAAACCCAATATAACACAGTTGCCTCTGTAGAATAGCAGAAAGTCTACTAATGTAAAACAATGCCTCAGTTTCACTGATCTGCATTTCAAGAAGGTACCAAATGGGCTATTATTACCAAAAGACAAAAGATTCTGGCTTCTAGAGTGACCAAATTTTAGCCAAGATTGGAAGTGTAATGGGACCCAAAGACATCTAGCAAAAACTATTCTCAACTTCTGATTAGAGCAGTCAGTTGACAGAGGGCAGATACATTCAGCTAAATCACTAATCTCAGAAGAGAATTCAGCTTGGTCCTCCCTCCTCCACAAGGAGAGTGTGTGGCACCTTTCTCAAGCCGCATGAAACCTCCATGGAGCTCAGAAATGGTTTTGTGGTGTTCACTAGGTACCTCAGCTTTCTCCAACCTCAGCGTGAGAGTAATGAACCATCCTCTGTAGGAGCACAGCTCTCCCTGCAGACTGGAGGGAGGAGAGAGGGATGAAATATTTAACATAGGTAAGCAGACCAACCTGCTAAGGTAGATACTTATGCTTTTAAAACTGACACCTGTACTTGGCATCTACAGTGCTTCAGTCTTCAAAAGGAACTATCTACTGATAATACTTCTACCACACTGTAAATGCTGAGAATTATTTTTTAAAAGATAAAAAGAAAAAGGATGAGGTGCCAACCTCTAAGAAACTTGGCAGGCACAGAACATATTGAAAGGGAGAAGGCTTCATAGAAGGAATACATCTGGAGTGATATCTGTGCTTGCAACCTTTCTGTAAACAACTCTTCTACTAAGTGACGGTTTCACTTCAGAAACAGAGTCCTTACCAATCCCACAGTCACGTAGCAAGCTTTGATCAATTAATGCTTTTAAGTACTTTGACATTGGATAACATATCATAGAAATGCAAAGACCTATTATTACTTTCCACCCTGAGCTAGAAAATATTACGTAATAGGAACAGGGTACACTAAAAGCTATAAATTACAATTAAGTAAGAAAAATGGTAATTTTCCAAGAGAAAGAGCAGGGAGAGTGTATTTATGGTTGAGTGGTATTTCCTGAAGTTTTAAAATGTGTCCCGAATCACACAACTTATCCTGTAAATACTCACATTTATTACAACCAGACCTAACGTTGATGAAGCAGATGTACTATTTCAAATTACTTCAGATGTTCTTAGCAAGTTTTGTGTTTATCTCAGAGTAAGAATAAACCAAGCAGGCCATCAGGAAAGATAATAATCCACAGTAGTAATAAGATCACATGATAACACATCACACATTTTTAGTTGATGGTTCAGCAGTCCTGGAATCAGCAAGTTTCACCTGTTCAGAATTTTGTTCATCAGAGTCAACTCAATTTGCAGACACAATCATTTTATCATTTTTCTTCAGCAAAGTATAAAAAGTAAGTTTGTCAGAATCATTGTCTCACCATTAATATTAAAGCTCTTCATTATCTCTTCTGACAGAACAGAGCAGTATTCGAACATCCTAGAGAAAATTCCAATTAATTCATGAAAGTATGAAACTGAGCAAACACCATGAGAACTGGATACAGCTTTCAAGATGAGTGTATAAAACGCATTTTGGCCTCTGTTCATGAAAGGACAGGAGTCACTGCCTCAGACTACAAACGTTTGTCCCTTGTCTCTACTCAGCTTCACGATCAGGCCCATAGCTGCTTGTTAAGCTCTGAAAGTGAAGAGTCCTAATCTACAATAAAGCCTGTCTACAAATGCTGTCAGCGGAAGCAGTCAGGTACCAGCCCTCTAGGTCATTTGTATTTGATAGGTAAGCCCTGCAACATCAACCTATGGAAATTCACTGCCTGTCACAAAGTACTTGCTAATCAACTAAGTTACAATTAAGCCAGGAACAGAAGCTCTAACTGCTCCTAATTCAAACCTTTGGGCCTTTTCATGCAGCAGTGCTTTAAGAAAAAAAAGTTATCAAAGTTTTAATTTTAACTCTAGAAAGGCAAGTATAGTAAAATCTTAATACAACACATGATAAATACAAAGACTCTGCTAATGATAAATACATGGCCATGTAAGACTAGAAGCAAACCACAGCCATTTCAGGAATGATTTTGAACCTAGCCTCTATTTCTTTAGATGCAGTTCATCAAGAGCACAATTAATTGAGAGTACAAGTAACGGCACTTTGATCAGATTCTGCCATCAGTTACACCCATCCCAGCCCCAAGTAACTGACATCAATAGTTCACTAGATACAAACTGAGGGAAAAAAAATGTTCAGTTTAAAATTATCAGTTCCTAACCTCTTTTTTTTTTTTTTAAAAAGGAAACATTTAAACTATATGCCTCAATTTTGAACTTAACAACTAGATGTACAAACAGTGAAAAAGACTTGATTGCTTGTCTGCAAATTTTTGCATGCAGCACAAGGTGAAATTGTCACCCACTGCAAGTCTTGTAATAAATAAAAAAAAAATCTCATTAATACAACATCACTATGCCAAAACCTAACATTTTCTAGACTTTACCAATAAAAATACCACTTAGTAGAACTAATTCTCCTTGCCCAAAACAAACTGTGCATGCCAATTTATTTCACTATGATTTCCATTTTCTAGGTACAGCACTCCATTTTTGTTTGAAAAATTTACAGATCACACATATATTCTACACACAGGTCAAAATGTAGATGTGAAGCTAAAACTAGGAGAAAATGATAATGTTTCAAGTTTAAAAGATTGAGACTGTAAAGCACTATTTTCTCTTGTTTAGATATTAAAATAAAAACCTGCATTTCTGTAAGATATGTTTTATTTCCCACTGTAAATACTAGTATATGTATAATAAATAGAGAATATATGTCTTTAATACGATGAATTAACTAATCTGTTTCCTTCAGATCCCCTGATTTAATCTAACTTTAAAACAGAATGTACTGATGTTGATGGGTGATGAAAATCCCAAATACTCATGAGATTCTAGTCACCGAAAGTATTCTTCCACAAGGGCCATCAGCAACAGTTTTTTCATCTAGTAAATAATCTATATGCAACTTTAAGTCCAAACTTTGCTTCTGATCCTCCACTTCAAAGATGAAGGTAACTCTCTTCCGCAGATAGTTGATATGCATAACATCTTTCATCCTAACAGAACTTCCTAAATTTAACTGTAACAAAATACACCAGAATGTGTTAATGAGAATAAAACAAGGTTTATGCAGAGCAGCAAATCTTCCTAACTGTACACTACAGAGAAGGAAAAATTCTGTACTAGAGTGACACCTGAAAGAGAAGGTAGAAATTATTTATTGAAGACTCCGACCAGATTAATGGAGTTACGCCTTGCCTACCCTAATGAAAGGCATACTGGCTCCGTTTGCAACTATTTGATGATGATCCAAATTCTCCTTTCATAAAAGATAAACCATTTCCATTAGCAGAGAATATGCTTCCCAGGCTTCCCATACTTTAATTCACATATTTAGTTAAGGTGCTTTCTTTCTATTTAGAAAGGGGGAAGCTAAAGATGAGAAGCAGCAGAGATGACCTCATGTGAAAGCTTTTATAGTCAAGCTTGATTGTTGCCAGAAGAAAAGTAAGTATGTTTATAAACTGGTTAGTAGGTATAAGTTTAGTATTGAGAATCAGCTTAAAACTTCAGCTGCCAGAGAAAATGGAACTGAAATTAAACTTACAACTTTTCTAGGAAACATAAGGCAGGTATGAAGTGATTCAAGAATCATAGAATCATTTAGGTTGGTAAAGACCCTTAAGACCATCAAGTCCCATTGTAAACCTAACACTGCCAAGTCCACCAATAAACCATGTCCCTAAATGCCACATTTACACATCTTATAAACACCTCCAGGGGTAGTAACTGTCGTAGTTCAGCCCCAATCGGGACCAGACTACGCAGTCTCTCTCTCACTCCCCCCACCCTCCGAGAGAATAGAGAGAGATAATATAAGGAAAAACGGCTCGAGGTTTGAGATAAGGACAGGGAGAAATCCTTAAAGTTACCGTTACAGGCAAAACAGACTAAACTTGGGGAAAACTACTCATTTATTACTAAAAACAGCAGGACAATGAGACAGAGAACAAGATAACCTCCCTCTTCCCAAGCTTAACATTATCTCTACTACCTTTCCCCCGTCCCAAGTGGCACAGGGGGAAGAGGGAACGGGGGTTGCGGTCAGTTCATCATGCATTGTTTTGCGCCGCTGCCTCATTGTCAGGGGAAGAACTCCTCACATTCCTCCCCTGCTCTGCTGTGGGGTCCCACCCATACGCCACAGTCCTTTGTGAAACTGCTCCAGCGTGGGTCATCTCTTCCATGGGATGCAGTCTCTCCAGAACAGCTGCCCCAGCAGGCCCTCCACGGGCCACAGCCGCCTTCAGGCATCCACCTCCCCCGGTGCGGGGTCCTTCATGGGCTCCAAGTGGATCTCCGCTCCTCCGTGGACTTCCATGGGCTGCAGGGGGACAACCACTTCCCTGGGCAGCCTGTTCCAATGTTTGAGAACCCTTTCAGTGAAGAAATTTTTCCACCAGTGCAGAGTACAGGAAGACAATCCCTTCCCCAGTCCTGCTGGCCACACTATTTCTATAAGTCAGGATGCTATTGGACTTCTTGGACACTTGGGCACACTGCTGGCTCTTACTCAGCCAACTGCTGATCAACAAGGTCCTTTTCTGCCAGGCAGCTTTCCAGTCACTCCTTCCCAAGCCTGTAGAGTTGCATGGGGTTGTTGTGATCCAAGTGAAAGACCTGGTTACTTGGCGTTGTTGAATCTCATACAATTGGCTGTGGCCCTTCAATCTAGCCTGTCCAGATCCCTCTGTAGATCCTGGAAGATTCCATGGTCACTAACATTGCTGAACTGAAATCTCATGTCCCGATTCTGTTTTGATCACTTTATCTAGCTCTACTTGAAGACAAAATTTGCTACAGAGGGACCAAAGCTGAGTCCCTGGCCTTTAAATCGATTATACACAATTAATGAGACTGATGAATACTAAGGAGTGTTTTTAAAGGCATCTCTCAATAGGTCTAAGCAAAAACTCTACTTCAAGCACAAGAGGCCCATATCCAAAAGGTAAATTAGGATCAAATATGGCACTTTCACAGCATTTAGGTTCTTATATTGAAAATTATGACTCTCAACACTTCAGTCTAGTTTTTGGCGCTCTTGAAAGCTATAGTAACAGAAAAGTTTATTCCCTAAATTTTTGCTTTTCTGCAGGAAGTGACCATCTCCACCTCGGCATGGCTGAACAGCTCTATTTTTCAATTTATACCTAAGAAGAATTATGAGCCTTCAGCCAAACATTTACCCAGCTAAAGAGCCTGACCTGAGTATACCTAGTGTGAATCAATCATAACAAATTTGAGGAAAAATATGGTGGATATAGCCAAAACCACAAGATGAACAAAGACCATTTCCACTTTGCCCAATTATGAAACGGTATAGCAGGAAGAGGATTAAGCCCAGAGTAAGAGAGAAAGATGTGTGATCTCCTACGTTTATAACCAACATCTCTTTATCTCCCAGACCACCCTAGAAAGTAGGACACAGAATTCAGTACAGAGGCATTGCTGTCATCTAGCAGTTGCACACTTTCCTGGGAGAAAAGGTCTGTGGGATTGTACCTTTCAGGAGGAGGAAGGGGTTTGAATGTTTTAAGTATAATAGCTGTTTTATGACAAGTAGACACCTAAGAAAATATATTGCCCTGCTTGCCTACTCGCCAATTACCTAATTAACCATCTGTGCGCCTATCTAAGCAAACTCAGCCTGTAAATTCTTATGTGATAATTGGCACATTCTGTACTACATAGTGAGCAGATATATCTATCATTGTGTTGGTGGCTGTGAAATTGCAGAAATTGCAGAACTCTCTCCTACAAGGGAAAAAGAGATCTATGAAGGAAAAATCAGAGTAGTCACTCGGACCTACACCATGTAAATGTCTCTGTAAAAAATTAATCTATTTTCTTGAACTTACATTTTAAAAAACAAGTCTATATAGCTTCATGACAACCCTAATGCTGTCACACAACAGTAACTATTAGTATCAAATATTGCATATATTTACCTCTTAGCTAATAGGCCACAGCACCTTAGACATTGTTTGAGCTTAGACAAGGCTATCTGTAACCAAAATAAAAGTATTCTTCTTCTCTCATAGGCCCAAAGATGTCAGATTCAGATGTCCTGATAGAGGAGAAAGGTGGGGGCAGAGGAAGAATTTGAAGAATTTTTGGGTTGATTTTACATATTTGCTTAAGTTTCTTTCCAAATCTAACATACTCAGTAAATCAAAAGGGCATTTTGTAATAACAGTAATAAAATAATTCTTACTACCTCTAAATTATAGTACTAAAAGTGTTCTAAATTTTGACCATCTGCCATTTTTCCGGACCCTTCCCTCATCTTTAAGGACATACACCACAATAAGCCATGCTGATCGAAAGAGATGTCTTCCTGGCTTTGAAAAGGCCATACATGAAGGCTTCCAAAAGTGTTTTGAGATAGTGGTCACCCTGTGAAGAGATATGTTCTTATTTAGTGCCTCTTCCCCTGAAAGTTTTGATTTGGAACTAGAAGTGTATGATCTCTGTTTCACTTTCCAACAACCATTCTCTGAAAGACCTCCGCATCTTGGGTGATTTGAGTTTTCAGTCCAGCCTCATCTCGCCCCTCAGTTGCATTTTGTGGCTACTCTCATATACAATGTCCACATTGTGTTCCTTAAAGTGACTTTAGATATCCCTTTCTGAAGAATTTTAAAGCCTTCAGGTGCATGCACTTCAGTCCAAGTGAAAGTTGAATTCTGATGGATATTATCATCTAGCTACCACTCAGTATTTACAAATTTTGTAAGACTATAGGAAGGCTGATGAAGGGAATGCACTAAAGTACTGAGACTTCTCTTTCCTAAAATATATTTCACTTTACTTTTTAAAAATATCAACTTTTTTCTAGAATTTACAAGGTATGTATATATTCTCTTTCCTTTGAACTTCCTTCCTATTTAAAAATCCTGGGGACTTAGTTTTATATTTTACATTTATTTCATCACGTTTGATTTTATTGTCTTATATGGTGCCTGAAGGTTTTTGATGGTAACAGAAGGTGCTACATAAAGAAAATGAATTCCTTTTTGCACTTACATTCAAAAAGGGAAGATCAAGAGTACTGCCGCTTTGAAATTGCATATTCAGACCTCAGTATCGTTTTTCCTTTAGAATGTGTGTATATATAAACATATAAGCATTATATTTACATATGTCATGTTAATACAGTTTCATATATGCATTGTATTTACATATGTCATTTTAATGCAGTTTGAACATATATACCTCCCACAGGTCTAGAAGAGCTTTTATAACCCTTTTGACACCTATGGAGCAAAAACCATGCCTTACTCTGCTAAAATAAATAAATGAACACTGCAAGACAATGTCAAAAAAAGGCAAAAATTTTAGAGTATTAAAAGAATTACCATTTTACAAATTATTCTTAAATATTCATTTTAGAGATTCTACCAGAGTTTTGTGTAATAACACTTTCTCTCAATTATGTCCAAACATTACAGGTATAAACTCAAAAAGGTATATATCACAAACTAAAATTATTTTTAAAACTAAAATTTCATCTTCTGTAATATCCTGTTAATTTTCAGAAAAATATTAAATGGATCTTTTATTAAAAAAAATAATAATAATTTTATAAAATTAATAGGTCTCTTAAAAACAGTTCTAGCTTAAATAGGTATTTTTGAAACAGGAATGTTTGCCTTGTCCTGATCAAATTTGAAATTAAGTACTTAGAAAAATATAAGTATGAGAAATTGAGGTGAAAAAAAGATGCATAAACCAACCATCAAACATATGAATTTTTTCTTATGAAAGGAAATGTTTATCATGTAGTATCAGGTGTAAAATAAAGTTAGCTGCAGCCTAATTTTTTGTTTACATGGATTAGACTATCTATCACTGGTTGAAGCAAACAAAGTTCTGTGATTGTACAAATTTGCTCTGTGTTCTGATACGATTTGTTACTTAACTTCTGGTAACTACTGTAAAGAAGAATAAGGTTAGGAAACCATGATTTTTAGTAATTATAGGTAAGGTTACATACAACCAGCACTTATCCTTCTTTCTATTCCTTCTAAAATCTAAAATATATGCTCAGCTATTACATAAAAGAAGGATCACATTACTTAATTTTAAGCACCTATAAATCAGATGTCTCATCTAATACACTTTATTTTAGATCATCCCATTTTTCTTGGACATCTACATTATCATCACAGAATTCAGTACCCAGGAAACGCCCGCCACCACGACCACTAAGGAAAGCTTAGACAACTAGTGGATGCTTACCTTTTACACGGTTAACACTGGGCAAGATGACTCACTTCTCCAAAATGCTTAAGAACTCTGATTGTACAAGACAGCTCTTCAGTAGGAGGTATCGGATTGACACCCATTCAGTAGGGGAGGTTACATATGCCTAATCCATTATAAGAGATTTGAAGAAACCAAGCATAGAACATCCAGATGCACACCACACTCCATGGGAGCATCTCTTCCCTCTCTTAGGTATAAATATTGCACTAATCACAATAATAAACAGATTATTCTGAATTTTATTTTTAACTGCAACTGAATAATGAAATTTGAGAAGCAACAGCAGCAATATGCAGACCAAGTGAAAATTAACAGCAACTTCCCCATTGTCCTGTCTTTCCATGACATGAGGCTGCATTTCCTTAAGCTACATGCAGACCGCTTCACTTCCCCAAAGAGCTTCTTTTCTCCCCTTTTCCAATGTCATTTCCCCATTCTTCATGCATATATAAATTTTTTCTGACTGCTTTTGTGCATTCATAAAAATTTCTAAAGCAAAGCAAGTCCAAGGTGAAATGGCTGAATATTACAAAAAAGACATAACTGTTAGTGTAAAATCTTTCCAGTTCCTCCTCAGCATTCTGGATTCTCACAGACTCACTAAATGTCTTCTACACGTCAAATATGCACATTTCTCAATGCCTAAGATTAACTGCATTTGGTTTTGTGAAATACGATTTTTAGGATACTGCAATATTCCTAGACACATGGGCTTAATATTTAAACTACTAAATAATATTAGTTATTATAATATCATTTAATACCATATTATACCTAATATAAAACCAAGTACAACATTTCTTCTGAGCTACTTTCCACTGCCTATACCTTGGCTTTATTTAAGTATAAAAATCCCATAATTATTTGTTATGCATCTTACTCCTTCTTGTTATAAATCATTTATTAAATTATTCTATTTACTGGCCTAGCTAATTACTGCTTGTCTGAACTCCATTAGCACCCTTTCCTCCCTCCTTCCTAAAGCAGACACACTTCCAGATAATCTGGACCATAATTTTAAAATACTGCATAAAGTATATTTAACAAAAGGATGAAAAGTTATTATAATTATTTCTTTTTTCCCTCACCATTGTTTTTCTGAGGGAATTATTTTAATTACATAAGAACACACATGCCCCTCATAATGAAGCACAGGAGAGACAGATGCATCACCACAACTCAAACTTCTGATCTAAAATTGTTAGTGGGAGAAAAAGCTGTAGAAACATGAAAAACTGCATTTAACAGGAGCTGAATTGAGATTTATGTGAAAGAAAAACTGCAATAATATTTTGTTTCTTGATTTAACAATATTTTTGGATTTACAAGACTAAGTGCAAATCACTGAAGCTAAGCAAAATATTTTTTAAATGGGAAAGTTGTCCTGCATAGAAATTCAGGCTGAAGTCGTAATGCTAAAATGTAATCTTGAAATGACATTTGAGTGGCACATCAACGAAATTTCTTAGTGAAAATTAAGAATATAAAATAGACTATCTTCAGCTTTCTGGATTCAAAGCAGGAAAATCTTTTAATATTTTGTTTATATGTTTGCAAATTATCCATTTTCCCTGTCCATCAAAGCAAATCATACAAACTTCACTAATGAAGTGACTGGGAACATTTCAACTCAAATTATATTCACAGTATTAAAGGATCAAAATATATGTCAAATTATTCATCAAGACTCTCACCATCTCAAGACTGTGACTGAATCCCCTATAGTGTTTAGCTTCATTGATATTATCCAGTTACTAAAAAGTAATCAAATGTAGCATGAATATATTACTACATTGCTAAACTAACATAACCAAGTTTTCTACACAGTCAAACACAGTAAAGCAATGGTATTGTATTTATTAGTTTTTACAACTGAAGGCAATTAGTATCACAGATAGACTTAATATTTCCGTTCTATCTAGTTCTACCTTTCTAAAGCAAATATTTAAAGAATATAATTTCTTACACTAATCTGAATTCAAGCCTGTATTCTTTACTCATGAGGAAAAAAAACCAGTATAACTTTAAGAAAAGTAGCCACAGAAAATTTCCTTACATAAGTCTATACACAAGTAAAGAGACTCTAAGGCATACAAGGAAAAAAATGCTGCAGCTGTATTTCATACAAAACTCCATTCAAGACAGACAGTATTCTGCCTTTTGCGATGTTAGTATAAGCAATGAGCAACCAATACATCCGCTATGCTAATTACATATCACTACCTACTACTTTAAACAAAGCGGAGCATATTTTTTGAGTATCACAAGTGATTCCATCCTAAAACAGCTGTCTAGCAGTGTAGCGTTATTACCTCCTTATGCCAACACCATCAGGCTGCATTCCCAAAAGAGGCTGCCCTACCCTTCTGGTTGCTCTTAATAGTCGTGCTGCTTCCTTCTCGGATTAGCACAAGTATTTGTGTGGCTATCAGGTGAACTAGATAAACAAATTGATTTGAATTAAAATAGAACCACGAGGGATGGGCAAAGAAGCTGGTTTTCCCTTGGAACAGCTCCTTTCCTTAGTTCACTCTACGGACACACAAACATTTGTGCTGTTCGTGAACAGCCGTAAGAATTGACAGCCAAAGAAACAGGTCATCACTGTCTTTCTCAGTAGCATGCCATTTTAAACCAATCCTTGAAGTAGGATGCAAAACTGAAAGAATGAATTACCCTCTAAAATTACTTATTTCCCTTCTCGTAGAGGAACCTAAATAATTAGCTTATCTTGGATGCCAAACAATTAGATAGCTAAAGACTCTTACACTAAGAGTGACCATTAATCACATATTTAACTGCATATGAAGTGACTCCTGTGCGAATAAGCGCATGTTCACATGTATTTCCACACTGTCGTCTAGCATTTTTAAACGTGATTCATAATAGTATCCTCATTTCTCCATATGCCTTTTGATGAAAGCAAACATGCTTAGACATTTTTTAAAAAACACAAACATCCAAATTACAACAACAAATTACTTTCTCACTTCCTTCTGCCTCTTAATGATGCTACAAATAATTTTATAGAGGGAAATTTTAAGTTGTAATTGTAAAAACATGTTAAAACCGAAGGGAAGGATAGCTGAACTCATTTGGATCGCTTATATTAAATGTTTCCTAAGAATGGATCTATGTACAAACAGGGAGCCGTACACTAGCACAGCATAAAAAGCTAAGTATAGGAGCTGCTCCAAGCAAGACAGGTCTGAATGTTGAATTCTCAAAAAGGCTCAATTTAAGGATGATTTCTGGGAAGTTAGTTCAACATTCTTTACAGACAACGTTAACTGCTCTCCACTGTCTTATTGTCTTTTAAACATGCCAAGATCTATTTAGAAAGGCATTGTGTTTAAATCCATAAGCACTTAGAAAGCCTTCGCTGACCCATCTGCTAACTTTAGAGCAAATCTAGAACTTGAGATGTCTAGAAACTTTTAACTCAATAATTATAACTCAGAACAATTAGGTGTATTTGGATGTTGTCATTTTAGTATTCATTTATGAAAAAATATATAGAAAATACCTTTATTTTTAAAAGCTAACAATGTTTTAAAACTATTTACCTCCTAAGAAATGGGTTGCATTTGTGGTCTTAGAAGTAAGTGAAAACTGGCTAGATCACCAGGCTTAAAGTGTTGCTATCAAATCCAACTGGAGTCCCTCTTTTAGAGGCATCCCTCAGGCAGCAGTATGGCTTAGTATCTTCATATGGTTTGAACAACAGGACAGAATGCCCCTTAGCAAGTTAGAAATGGTATCAAATTGGTAGGAGCTGCTGAGACACACTGGAGGGCAGGGCTGCTACTCAGAGGAGACCTGGAGAAGTGGGTTGTCAGAAACATTAAGCTTGATAAGGGCAAATGCAAAGTTCTGCACTTGGGACAGAGTAATCTCATGCATCAGTACAGGCTGGGGACCAATGTACTGGAAAACAGCTTTGCTACAAAGGACTTGGCAGTCCCAGTGAACAAGGTGAGCATGACTCAACAGTGTGCCCTCGCAACAGCAAATGTCAAACACATCCTTGGACGTAAGCAAGGGTCTAGCCAGCAGGCTGAAGTGATTATTGCCCTCTCTTCAGTACTAGTGAGATCACATATTAAGTACTATGTCCAGTCCGGGGCTCCCCAGCACAATACAGACAGACGGTTTTGGAGCGAGTCTGGCAGAGGACCACAAGACTGCTGAGGGGCCGCAGTATAGGAAGGTCAAGAGAGCTGGGATGTCCAGTTTTAGGAAGAGCTCTCCCAGCTGTCTTCAAATACGCAATGGGAGGGCACAGAGGAAACAAAGCCACACTGCCCTTGGAGGTACGCAGAGACAGGATAAGAGGCAACGGACGCAAGACACAGCAAAAGAAATTTTTATTAAATATTAGGGAAAAGAGTTGACAGTGATGATAGTAAAACTGTAGAACCGGTTGCTAAAAGAGGTTGTGGAATCCCCATCCTTGGAGATATTTAAAGACTTGACTGGAAATCTGATATAAATGGGTTGTGGTTTGAGCAGGAGGTTGATCTCTGGAGGTCCCTTTCAATATAAAACATTCTGTGATTCTATGGTTTTATTCTCAATTCAAAAGTGATTACAGAAAATAATCACCAACTTGATCAGTTCTGAGTTAAAACATTCATAAAAAGTATACTTCAGACTTAATACAAGTATTCAGGTATTTTTGTTAACATCATGGCCTTGTTTATATAAACTCTCACACTTTCACTGAAGTAACTGGGGCTATGCCAGTATAAACTAACAAATAATTAGATGTCATACTTCAAAAAAGTATGAGACCTTAAGTTTTATATGCAGAATTTTTCATAGCACAGATTCTGCCATCAATTTAAAATAAACAAGTCCTCATTGCATAATTTTTCCACTGTATGAATTTGATTTAAAAGGACAAACTTAAAATCTAGAACTAAGTTTCCTTTCACTTCTTAAAATAGGCAAAGATGACGAGGAAATATCTGAGATAGACAGATACATCTTCCCTCCTTAAAAACTTAGCACTAACTCATTCTAATATAAGTACTTGAGTGTTCAGATATTCATACATACACTGCACTTTTTTTTCTTTTTATTCAGTGTGAAATCAGCAAAGGAATTTATTTTACCTACTTTTCATTGATTCTAAAGGCATGCAGACAACTTCGCATGCAAATGCAAAAAAAAAGAAAAACCCATGCAAATTTAATGGCAAAAATATTTGATTTCATCTTTACATTCAGACTTCAGGTTTTAATGGTATTAGGAAATTAAGCAAAGCAAGAGGAAAATACTATTAGCATCCCCAGAGCTGTTCATCTGCTTCACTTTCTTTCACTGCAACGGCAAGCAATGGAAGGAGCAAGATTAAAGCCCACAGTATGGATATCATTTTAGAGCTATTCAGATACAGAGAAGCTAAATGATCATACCTCAGCTGTACACGCCTATTGCAACTCGTGTTTCACTTCCCAAATATACTGGGTTTAAAACACAGCAGACTGCAGTTTTGATAACATCTGCTACAACAAATAACAAAAAAAAAAAAAAAGAGTATGAAGTCTGATGAATGTTTAAACAGAACATTTTTTATGGATCAGCTAAATCTTTTCTGCTTTTTAATTAAAAGTAAAGAAAATGGAACTTAATTATCCTGTAAAGATTAGCTTGTGGGCATCTTCCTGTAAATTACTTCTAATTGAAAGCAAATTGTCAAGTGACATTCAAAGTACTGTCCTTTAAAACACAGCTGTTCTATTGCTGATTTCAGTACATTACAGTGCTTTCTTGTTACAGTACGGCATATTTGAATATTTTAACAATTTGACTGGTTTTGTACGAATTTCCATTCAGTATATCTTAATCACATTCCCTCCTCCAAAAATCAGAAGAAATACTAGCTACCTTATTGTACCAAATATCCTAAAGTAATTTCTCTTTGCCTTTCATTCTGAAGCTTATCAGTTTACCACTGATTAGCACATGGCATGGATAACCAACCAGTTCTGCCTGGCAGTCTGCTACCTAGCCTGCTAGCTAGATCATTCTTACTACCGGGAGCCAATTTACTAGCAAAAATATTTTAAATATTTGAAGCAATTTCAAGTAGTTCTATTGTATCAACTACAAGCTGACAGTTTACATTCTATTTCTTTTAGTTATTTATAAATTTTTAAATTCTTGTGACAATATTTGATATACTTTCATGGTAGATCACTAATACTCAAAGAGAAAGATAAAACTATGGAACATTAATATAAGTTTATCAAATATATTCAATCATTTTTATAAACCACTTAAATGTGACCTATCAGTCCACTTGGAACTGCAACCTCAACCCCAAAACTTGTTACTGTATTTTATTAAATCTTCCTTGAGACTGCAAGATTTCATTTGGATGGATTACATTTCAGCCTTCTCCTTGCACACACGCTCATCTACCCCAGGAAAAAGTCATTTTATCCTACAACTGTAAACAAAGCAAAAAATAAACAGAAGTGAATTTCACATTTCTACAAAAATTACTGTAACATTTGGCATTTCTAGTGTGTGATCCTCCCACTTTTACAAGCTTTATTGCCTCTAAGACTGAATTTACACACTTCCCTGTCGCAGAGAAAATGGATTCTTAAGACTTTCATATGAAAAGTGCAATGCTTTTACAACATTAGGCTTGGAAAGCATGTCTACAGTTGAACAGACGTGGCTTAAGAAAGGTGTTTGGACACATTTGTTTTAGATGGCAAGAAGTACTACTTGAATATTAGAGCTGTGACATATGACCAGTTGCACAGTTTGCCAGCACAAGGCTGATGGGCTTGAATCTCCAGATGTGGGAGAGGGTGAGGTGGAAGGGACTGCTCAGGTTATCATTTAATTTTTCTCAGAACCAGTTGCATGTGCAGCTTAGCCATTTTGTAAGGAAATGGTGGTATCACTGGGGACCTACTGCTTGTGAATCACTCACAATATTCCTCCTCCTCTTTTTATCTCCAGAATATACGATACAAGCCTTGTGGCTCTCAGCCAAATTCAGACTCATGTGTGTGCTCCAAAGGATTATGTTTACCACACTACAAAGGTATTTATAAACATGCAATGTCATTGCTGAATTTGGGAAAAAGTATTCATTTCTCTTACGTTAGTATAAAGCTGTAAATATTAAATGAAAATAAGGATAAGAAAAATTTAAAAGCAGAATTTTAATAAGATATGAATTCTATTTTATTTTAGTATCTTTGTTTTATTATCAGGCTCATCATGTATCTGAATAATTTGGTAAAAATAAAAAAAAAAAAGTGAAAAACACACAGGCTCATTTTTATTGTATCTTTGTTTCCATTCCCCAAATTTAATGTTATTTTTCCCCCACCATAAGCAGGAATGGTATAGGAAAGAAAATCAGCTTCATTACATCCTAAAGGCAATGAGATACATGGTTATTCATATTTATTGTAGAAGTAAAATTAGAAAGATTATACTATATTCTCCATAAAATACACTTAAGTCCCTAATGCATAAAGAACATCCAGTATATTCTTAAAAGCGGTGGTTTTCAATCTCATCCGCAGATTGTACTAAAAGAACATCCTACATGATCAGCAGCTGGTGTCAGCCATAAGAACGCAGTTAATGTCCTCGCGATCATTATGCACTGTAAGCACTGCAGTAGTCACCTAGGACAAGAAGATGAAGAACCATCGATTATTTGTTCTTTAAAGTTAAATTTCAAAATCTAAGACACAGCAAAATAGACTCATAGTGGTTTTTGTCATGTCTTGAAAGAACACTGGAAATCAAAAACAATAAAAATTGATGCAAATAACACATTTAATACGGTAGAGAAATTAGGACACTAGGAGAGTTAATTTTCACCATGGCATAACTATTGAGGCTTTTTACTGTCTCTGATACCTTGAGAGAAATGAATGTGCTACCAGGGTGTGCTGGTCTGGCTACATCAATACACTTCTCTGTAGGTTACAGTATTTACTACAAGACATGCAGAATAGAGTACCGAAGCTGAGCCTCCAAATCAGTTAAATCTCCTAAAAAAATTCCTGAGAAGATCACCTTAGCTTAAGATGCCCTTCTGACATTCTTACTCCAACACTTCATTTTTTCCCCTTTTTCAACGTGATATCCAGAAGGGCACATCCAGTGCAGTGCGCTGAAAGTGCAGATAGGGGGAAGCAAAAGCCGAACTTTGTGACTACAACAAACAATCTTTTTTATGTTTTAATTTATAAATGTCTGGTTGGTTTCTGCAGTAATATTGTGCATAAAACTCCCTGCCAAGACAGGTAGGCATTACTTTTGTTCTGATACCTATCATGAAAAGAAGACAGGAGACTGATAATGCATGTTGCAGGAATAGAGGCCCTCAAAAGTTTCATGGAGAGGCCCTCTAGGACCTAAGGAAAATAGTCTTTCTTAGAAGATATTAAAACGAAAAGTAACAAAAAAACCCCACCACAAAAACCAAGTAAACAAAATTCGCACACACCTCAGTAAAAATTCAAAGTGCCTGTCACTAAACCACAGCTAATCTTGGCCAATAATGAAATTTAGGAATTAAAAAAAAAATAATAATCGGACAAATCATTCAAATCTGGGGGAGGAAGGGAGGTATTAACAGCAAACTCCCAAAATATGTACCACCAATGGCCAAAAGTAGTACAGCAAACTTGTACAAAAATGGTGCCTGAGAAGCTGAATGTGTCCTGGAAATCCTTGAGGAGCTTTTTTACAAAAAAAAAAAAAATACAATTAATATAGGAATCAAATTTCCTTTATTTGTCAAAAGTCAGACACATTTTACCATCACAATTTAAACTTGTCCTAAGGGGCACTCCACTACTTTTCCTTCATGGAAAAATGAAAATTAAAAAATTATATTAAACAAAATTCAAACTTTAGACTGTAGACTCACATGACAATTCGTCTATAAGCAAATCATATCCCCTAATGAAAATTAATTTATTCTTTTTTTGCTATTGCATACAGGGCCAAGAGTAAATCACAGAGCACAGCCAAAGAAATGTACTATTTTCAGGAACTGTTATTCAGTATAGGAGTAAGGAATAGGTAAATCCCACAGATCTACCACATCCAGTATTGACTCTTCTTTCTCACTGAAGATTACAAATTTATAGTTATTTCTTCCCTTTTCACAGGAGATTCTTTAGTATGGATATAAATTCATCTATAAAAATATGAATAATTCTATTACTATTATTACAGCCATTATCATACATTACTTGAATTACAACGCTATTTTAGGAACATTAACAGACTTACAAAATCATAAAAATACTTTTTTACTTTCAGCAAATGGAAACTGGGATTCTTTATGCTATTACCCTATTTCCTGAATAGCACAGAGCTATGTCACTTACTGTGGAAAAGACGACTATCATTAGACATGAATGGGTGACCACCAGTTTGAACATGTCATAGATCCCCTGAGCCAAGCTCCAAGCTCTGTATAACAAGGTACAACAGACTTTGCCATATAGTTCTCCTATTTGCTGCTCCCATTTTAGTGAAATAAAAGACTGAAGCCTTTGATCTCCACAGGAAGCAGCAGATTTTAAAAAGGCAGATTTTAAACATTTTCCACAGTTCCTCATATCCAGACATGAAGAACATAGAAATCACAAGCCGAAACAACACAGAACTTCCAAAACGTGAAGTAGGTCATTTTTCAATAAAATCTACAAGTGTAGTAGTTTTCATAAACAAAAGGTAGAGACTAAAACCAAGAACTCTCCTATTTGGATTTGGTCTTCCAGACAGTATCTTTGATATACTAATTCAGCCTAAGACAGTAGCACAGCACTAAGGAATGTGCAAGCCTTAAATGCTTCTTTTCATAAAAGTCAGATCACTAAAATTCCCGTATCATATACAAAAATGCACTGATAAACAATTTCACATAAAATTCTGCTTCTGAAAGAAAATGAGGCCTACAAATTAGGGCATGTCTACTGCAACTTGGTATCCCCCATATCATCAGGGTATCAGTGTTAACAAACAAAATTATTCAAGATTCTGTAGAAGTGTAACAAGAAAATCAACATACAATATGAAATAAAAGATCCTAAAACTTCCTTAGTTTCTTCAGAGTAGCCTGTCTGGAATCCTCCTAATATTAATGGACTTCCATGTAGGCACACATACATATATGCACGCTGTTTCTGACACATCTAATTTCTGGATTTGAAAAATGGGGGATTAAATTGCTGATATACAAGGATGAACAGTTACTCACTCCTTATCCTATGGGAGCTAATGAGAAGATGCTTCCCTTTGTGGCTTCATGTAAATGAGAATTTTAATATTTGAGCAATATTTTAATGTTAATTAGAATTATTAAATACATTTCACTTCTACATATGCAAAAATCGGTAAGCTTTTTTAAGCTGAAATATCTGGCTCTTGTTCAATTTTTTTTTAAACTACGTAAAATGAAAGTACATTTAAAACGTATACGGCTCACATTTTTCATCTGAGTTTTATTCATGAGTTGGATACAGATAAAAGATAGATTTCTTATATACGTTACGATACTTAAGATTTTTTAGTTCTATTACAAAATTGTGTAACAGGTTGCAATATGGCAAACTGTATGCTAACTCTCAGACTTGAGACTGAAACAGAATCAGGACTAGAATATCCACCACATGGATTGTGGGGGATTGTACTCTTAACTTTCACAAATTGCCAAACAATTGATGTTCCTACATTGATGATATCTCTTAGTTGCAAAGTAAATATAATAATTTAGCAACCTAAAATAAAAAAATTGTGATCAGAATTCTCCACGTTGATTTCCAAATATACACATGTAACATATGGGGAAATTATTGAGCTCATTAAAAAAAAAAAAAAAATTCAGGTTACACCTGCTTCCTGAGCTATTACTAATTGCAAAAAGTTTGTGTTATCATACTTTTATTATAGAACAATGTCTACTTCATGAAAGAAAATGTTGTTTATGCTATCAAGTTGAAACATGTTGTGTATCTTAAATTCCCATCTAGATGCTTTTTTGCTACATAAACCGCTATTTAGACAGATATTCCCCATAATTTTACCCACACAGCCAGGCTGCCTTAAGAAAATTCTTTTAAAAAATCCAAGTTTTCACATGATTCACCTCTCAGACTGGAGTATGACTGCTGGGTCACGTGAAGAAAAATATGCATACAGCAGTTAAAGAATCATGAGGGGATCCCTCCACTCTTGGAAGAAAGGTTTACATTCACGGATGAATTTTGTATGTGCTCCTTCTATCAATGCAAAAGTACTTACTGCTTTGTCACAGTCTCAAAGTACAAGAACAGCAAAGATATAATTCACACAAAAATATTGCATGTGTGTATATATAAACTCAATGTAATAATTATAAAATATATTTTCCCAGATTATGCGAACATCATAAATTCTCTATTTTTAAGGACTGCATATGCCTGCTTCCCGTGCCATTTCACCTTCTCCCAAAGCTACATTCTTTTAGTAATTTTGATCTGTAATATCAAGAAATAACTTTGTTTTGGAAAGATTTTAGTCAAAGAGAACTATGATAAAAATTACATTTAGTTTATATGCTTTTTCCTCATATGAATAATCTGAAAAAAATCTTCAGTTTTCAATTATTTCTACTTTTTCTTCTAACAAAAGAAATTGCTATATTTACCTAGGTTCTTATATAGTATCTGTCATATAACAATTTAAATATATTTCCAATATTTAAGCAGATAACAACTGCTATCACAAACATTGCTTGCTATTGTCCTAAATAATCACATAAAGTAGCATGTAACTGACTTCTCAAAAGTAGGAGTTCTACTAATATTTCACTCTGTTCATAAGCATAGTGATTGACAGTTTAAGTAGAACATTTTGATATATAGGGACAGTCTTGAAAGACAAAAAAATACCTCAGAGTAATTACACAAACATTCAATAACTCCAAATTAACATATAATAGCAATCATCCTTCTACATAAATGGGAAATTGCATGACAGGAAAAAGTTCACAATTGGTATCTGTACCTTGAAAGTATCAAGTAAGTGCTTGTAGCAGAAGAATCACCTTTGGAAAGAATAAAAATAAAAGGATAGCTTGCAGTCAACATCCTAGCATGTTGTTCTGGGTTCCAGATTTTTTTTAGAAAAAAAAAACACAACACAAACACACACACAAAAAAAAAAAATCCCACCAAAAAAACCAACAAAAAACCATATGCACTTCAGAGTTCAACACTGATCTGACTACTAGTCTGATTTTTGGGCGCCTGTTTGCAGATACAGTAGAGTTATCAATCCGAACAGACACACAATCCGGGTCCAATGTCACTTCTCCTCATTATGTTAATAGTTAATACATGCAAATGAAAACACTCTAGCAATTTGATTTCTTTGAAGATAGTTTGCATATTGTCTTAGCCATAATGACTGTACACTTCTCTCAGCCTCGATTTATGCAAGGGTAGTTTAGTTCATTTTTATCAGCTCAAGTTCATTTTGGCTGCTACTGGAATGTATGTGTGTGTTTCTTTTTTACCTTTCACCTAATTACCATTCAGGTACCATAAGCAGATTTTTCATGCTATTGGTGTTTTTCTTAATTAAGAAACAAATGAATTCTCCCTAGCAAAAAAAGATGGAACAACAGAATAAGATGCCAGAGGCTGATGTTCTGCTTCTTAATTGAAGCTGCTTCATTGTTAGGTGTCTGTTATGAGGGGGCAGAAGTGTCATGAGTTTATTGTGAATAGTATAAAAATAAAAGCATAAATAGTACTTTTAAAATTACAAATGAATACAGATATATTAGCTTTACAGGCATAACTCAACTAAAATGTTCTCCCTTCCTTTAGGAGAATAAATTCTTTAAGTATGAATTATTCTTCACATCTGGAAAGCCCCAGGTTCTAATCCCAGCCCAGAGTGAATCCTTTCTTTTTCCTTTGTCTATTATCTGTACCCTGCTTGTGTGCTCATGTTGTTCAATTAAGGAGGTTCCTGAATTTACCAGTGAGATGAATTTTGTTTCTTTTCCTTCATCCTTTCAGCAAAATAAGTCTCTTTCTCTCTCTCTCACTCCCTCTTCTCCCCCTCCTCCTCCATTTCTAAGTTGTGCTTTTCTGCTTCCTTTAAGTGCTAGGTTTTCCCATGCAATCAAAAACATCACCACCACTGGCACTTGTAAGAAATTCAACACTGTATGCTGGTAAGGACAATACTCCCCCACTGTAATTTAACAAGAAATTTAGAAATTCTAAGGATTAAGATGTCCTAGGAATGTTCTTTAACACACAGCCCATATACTAAGGGTCACACAGCCCCCTAAACCACAAGCCACAGGAGTCACTTTGGATCTGAACACAAGAGACTGAGAGATCACTTGGTCCTAGAGTTTGGAACTGTAACACAGGGTCAAACATCAGCCTTAATCACAACAGTTTAAATGCAGAGACCACCACTGACATGTTATCTGTAATGAATGCATATTGTGTAAAAACTCAAAAGCAAATATCTGACAAAGACTTCAGTGAAGTTGAGACTGAATCCTACCACTCCTGGTGGACGCATAATCTCTATCTGTTTCCATAGGAATTAAAAGAATGTAAGAACTACAAAATCAGTATTTCCCCCCACCCACAAGAAATTAACTCACTCTTCCATTCAGACACTTTCCTATATGTAAAAGGAGAACACCAGGAAAAGGATGAAAACCAAAAATATTTTTGTACATTATTAACCATAGATCAATTTTGAGATATTCCATATTATACTGAAGGGAAGCACTGCGTATTGTCTTGAAGAAATACAAATAGGTCTGTTCCCAACAAAGACTGATCTTCTCTAGAAAATCTGTCTGTATTTTCTCTATCTGCTTTTATGTATGGTTTTGGACATACAAAATGTCAAATTTATTTTTCCTTTAATCAATGCTATAATATTAATACTAAATTGATGTACTTGTTGATGTAAAGTTTGTGTCATAAGGCAGTGATAGATGTATTTTGAAATGGAAATGTGTGAGAAGGACTTTTTTCCTCCCACTTCCTTCCTTTGAACATTCGCTGGAGGTTGTTTTTTTTTTCTCCCAGCCAGAGAAAGCTAGATCCAACACATAAAGCAATTTAACAGTATGCTGCTTCTATTTACAAATCCTGGCTTTTTCAATGAAAAATACTGTAATTTCAATTTTTTTCTTCTTATAATATACAAAGATGCCAAACGTCATGAAGAATTCAGATTCAGTTTTGTTCATTTTTCTACTTATTTTTATATATGCAATTCCTTAAGCTTAACTGGTCTGGTATTACAACATTTTCAGTGAGAAGAAATCAAGCCTCATGTCAGTAATTTAATTTATTTTAACTTAGAACTAGAATCACCACTCACCCCAAAAAAAAAAAAAAAAAAAAAAAAGAAAAAAAAAGAAACCCAAACTAAAAAGCTCTGCTGGTAGTCTCCGTACAGTGAACAACAAATCTCAGCTCCTCATCGACTGGACTCCCTCTTTCTGCGTCTCTGCTGCAGTCTCAACTCCATTTTTCCTCTCAATCAGTCTCTGACCTCCTCACATGGTGTCCCTGCCAAATTCTTGGCATTGGAAGTGAGGGGGAAGAGGCCATACCATAAGCGTGTTGATAATGAGGAGATAGAAATAGAAAACCAGCTGGATTGTCCTAATAAAGTATGTCTGGGATTCAGAGACACAACAACTCCCTGTTCAGGTCACTGTTCAGCATTTTAACCCTTTGCATTCCAGCTTGACCTTTCACTGATCTTCACTAAATTATTAAATTAACATATAATATGAAAATGTACTTGAAAAATTCACTTTGATTCCAATGAAACCTATGACCTGCTTCTGTCTAACTGTATTTTAATTATGTCATCTTTGCCTGAGACATGCAAGTTAGTCCTGAAAGATTTCTTGCTCATTGTTTTTCTCCTTTTCTGTTATCTTAAAAATGCCAGTAATACTTGATCTTTTTTCATTTGCTGAAGTATGTCTTGGGTGACTGATGCAATTTAAGAGCTTTCTAAATCTATAACGTAATAAGTTATTGTTTTCTTTTTACACCCCTTACTAAATAAACCAGGTGTTAATACACACAAAAGAGCCACCTTTAATTTACCTAAAACAGTGACCCCTTAGTGCTAAGAAAACTCTATTTAAACTGATTTGATTCAATCTTTTACAGTGTCACTCTCCAGGAGGTCCCCACACAACCCTCATACTCATTTATAGCAGTGCTAAGACCGTCATCTCTAATAACAAGTAAAATCAAGAAGGGAGGAAAACAAACTTTGTAGTTTTGGTTTTGCTTCTTAGTCACACTTCACGCTGATCTTTTTCACAGAGCACTATCAAGCAAAAAGAGCACAAACCCAGTGCCCTTAAGGTCATACACAGGGTGGCCAAAACACCTTTTGTTACTAAGCTTATTTCCTCTTGCTATTCATTCTCCAGTGACTGCTCATACAAAACAAAGGTAGAATGCCAGATATAACACAACTATGAAAGACAGTCCTTGATTTCTTGAAAATTTGCCATCAATTACAATATGGCATAACTTCAGCAACTTTGCTGAAAATTTTAGTTACTTATTTAGAAAATAAGTATTATGAAACTATTTATAGAAATTGTGAATCAAAAGTTGCAATTTCCCAGCTGTTATGAGACAGCCGTACCATATCTGATGATACATTTTTTGAAAACAAAACAAAACAAACCACAGTTGAAAAACGGCTAGGATACCACTAATGTTTTGTAGGGGGATTGTTTTTCACTTTAGAAATATTCTTCAAAAAGGAAAATAATAACTAACTTGGAGAGAGTAAAACAAATCTAGTTCTTACCACTTACATTAATGAAGAAGAGCTAATAAAACACCAGCATTCAATTGGTAGAAAAGTCCTTCCTCTAAGGTAATATATAAAAATACACAACAACAGTTTTATTTCCAGTCACTCAACTGCAGCCAGTAGAACACTGAGATCTACTTTTTCTGTCCATTTCTATTTACTGGCAATTTTTAAAAGTGCTTCAAAGGTCAAGTGGGATGACCAAGAAACAGTGCCTTTTCCCAAATTTACCATTCCCAAATTTGCACCATTTACCCAAACGATAATTGCTAACATGGGAAGCCATGTGCCTGGTGCAACAAGTATTTATAGGGCTTAGTCTAATTACTCCATACAGTGAATCTAGACAGGGCAACGAGGCACTACTTTTACGTAATTTCTGTTAACTCAGCAAACTATTGACCTTTGGAGGCCCTTTAGTTGTACAGGCAGACCAGCTATTTCACATCTATTTATTTTTTAGATATATTTATGAGAATGTTTAACGTTAAAGACCTAGGAATCTCTCCTTAGGCCTAGCTTTTCTTTATTAGAATGATGCAATGAAGGCAATAGGTTCCCTCTTCCTTTTGTGTTAAGAGGTATTTCTACAACTGTCAAACTTTACTGTAGAGATTAGTAAGGTTAAAAGTACTCCAGAAACTACTTCATCAGGTAGAATAGGACTCAAAGGCCCTGGGTTGTATTCCAGGTTCTACCAGTACCTGCCTGATAAATAATTTCCAGTCTCTTGCTTAAAGTTTTGCCAAAAACTGAGTAATGATATTGATTGTTCTTCAAAGAGAAAAAATACAAAGAAGTAAACTATTATTACTTACCAAATGATAAGGGAATTTAAGACAAGTACACATAAGCCTCACACTAAAACGCAACAAAGTCTGTCTGCAAATTCCACATACAGATTATTCTCTATTACTAGCCAAGAACACAAACAACAACCCAATCACTCTCCATTAATAGAAGATATATGGCCTTACCATTGCTGCTTGTTAGTTTTGCTTTAACACCAGAAAGCACCCAAGAAAAATGGAAAGACCATACATGTATTATTAATAAATTTTTAGTCTACAGACTACGAAACATGTCTTCGTATTACTCTGCCAAAATATAATTCGTATAGCAAGGTCACCAACCTTGTATTTCAAAACTGTCTGTTACTCTGTAGCAACTGTTCTACTCCAACAGAGGCTAATTATCATCAGGTAAGTAACTACCATCAGATACAATGGATGGACCACTCAATCCATCAAAATGAAAAAAAAAAAAAAAAAAGGAACAGCATAATAATCTAAATATCTATTTGCTCTTATATGCAGGTTATCACATGCATAACACCTTGCCATCGCATGAACTTACAAGTAGAATGAGCACTGTATCATTCATGTGTAACACAAAACGGAATTCATTCATTCCACATACTTCACTAATAAAGTATTGTTTCATACAAAATGCAGAACTTTTAACACAGACTCTCCTGAAGTTCCTCTAACAAGATGCCTAATACTTAATTAAGCACCAAAATACAGACATCAGAGGTGCCTACAACTTTTCTTAGCACTTCATATACAAACACAATCACGTAACTCAAGTATCAAAATACATTTGAATGTAAAATCTATCAAAGCTATCAATAATTACAGCTTGCAGATTTTTAGTCTTCCTGTATGTAGTACAAAAAAGTTCTGCGCTCTTCCCTCCCAAAAGAAAAAGAAAAGGAAAGGGGAAAGAAAGGTATCATGATGTCTTAAATTCCCTGGTTCGGTTATTTCTTTCTCCTTGCTCTCGAACAAACACTGCTTCCTTCTTCATAATACTTCCCTTCTATGAGGAGATCAAACTCCTACCAATTTTTCAGGCTTTTCTCATGTTTAACTGCATTCAAGTCATCCTTCACAAAAACTGAAATGTAATGTAAATAAGCAAGAATACAATAGCAAATAGTCAACATCTTACAGGACAACAACTTAGAACGTAAAAGCTACAGTATAAAAAAACAGGACCTCATGAAAATTTTAAAATCAATGAAAGAAAAGGAGATGACCGCATATGGGCAAAATATTGTTTTATGAATAATTCAATCAGAACTAAGTTAAGTGTTGTGCGATAGCTCAGTTCCCATAAATAATTTTATTTTTACTGAATCTTATATTCTATTTTTCAAAATGCTGAGAACAAACATAATCACTCACTTCCATGCAAAACTTTCTACCCTTGCCAATTTTATTTCATCTCTGTGCCCGCTCCTTATAAAGGTAATTCACAGAAATTCCAAATTCTTCCTTTACAATCTTGTTTTATATAGCTTCTATTGGTAAAATGATTCATGATCTTTGTAAATGCAGTCCAGTTTTCCATAGTATGCGTGCTTTCTTTGAAATGTTATACTGTCATACATTCCGGTATACTATAAATGAGAGCTATATAAAGCAAGTAATTAGGCATACATTGAAGATGCATCATCCTTAAGGTGCAAAAACCCCACTGTTTGGTTTTTTTTTTAAATAAAAATTTATCTGGGCATAATAGTCTGTATAAAAATGACTGGCATTTTAAAATCACTCAGAATGTAAAACATCTGATATGTATGAAAAAGGTACTGGTTTTGGCACAGCAGTTCAAAATTTAGGATAACAACTTAGGGGAGATAAACTGTGTATGATTGTGCCTACAATGGTATAACATTAAAATCTAAGACACAGAACCTATTTCCAAGACAAAACTCCACACCATTAGCAGCAGTTTAATAAAACAGGCACGGCATACTCTTCAAGTTCAGAGGTTTCATTGTAGCTCCCCCTATTTATGATCTTGCTATCAAGTAAGATTTTAATCTGAAATGAAGTATTTTGCGGTCTTTTGGAAGACAGAAAGGAAAATCTTCTAAGAGCTATACTTGGCTATTTTAACACGCATTGAAGTCCAAGGCATATAATGCATTTATATTACACATACATGGAAATTTCCAGTAAAAGGAGGATAACAGTATAGCTTAACGACAGAAATGGGCATGAAAGAATCTGGATGCTACTCCTGATGGCACTAGTTAGGGTACATTATTAATTGATTTCAGCAAGAGCTGTAGGTGTTGAGAATCTCTTAACATCAGGCATCAGTATCCAATGCAAAAAAAAAAAAAAACAAAAAAAAAAAAACCCATGGATTAAAGAGTACAGACCACAGTAGAAAACCTAAAACTTAAGCTTTCATTTTTCTGTTAGTGCAACCGAGGTAATATTTCCGGAGTTTGCATGTTTCAAGGGGTCTGTTTAAGATACAGCATACAAGATTATTTAAAAAAATAAAAAGTAATTACTTCATAATTTCAAGCTACTTGCTTATGAATAACATCTTTACATGTAGTATGTTTTTCCTTCAAGCAAAGTAAGTGTATTTTAACCTAAATTTGTGCTATACATCAAGTTACATGCCTCAACTCATACTAATTCTCACATATACTGAGATGTATAAACAAACACATTTATTTAAATAAGTATAATTTTAATTGATTCTTAAGATAGATTTTGTTAGAAATAGTTATCAAGTTCAAATGAGTAGGCAAAACACTTCCATACATGCAGACACACAAAACTTTCTATTTAATTTGTGATTATTTAATTTTAGAGATTTTTTTTTTCCTGACACGATCTGTTATAAAGATGGTGATTCAAATAATTTCTTGCAAATATGAACTGCTATTGAAGAATCATGTATCAGTTTAGTTTTTGGTTCAACACAGATAGTAACAGTGAAGTCTCTAAAAAGATGCCAAATAACACCATCTGCATCTTGGTACTTTCAGTAACAGGAACATCTGTCCATTAAAGAAATGGATAAAGACTAGCAAACTGATTGTGAAGCATTTTAAAATGTTTTGTTATAAAAAAAAAAATCTATATTATAACAATAAATGTGATTAGTCATCACCAATTATTTCGTATACTTTTTAACATCCCTGCAAAAAAAATCCATAAAACTGCACAACTCAGCACTTCAGTAAACAGCATTCTGGAAGAATGTGAGTTTAGATTAACATAAAACTGTACCAAATTAAACATAAAATACAAGCCAAAACCACAATTATTTTCCTGATGGCACCACATGAATCCATATTCTCAAAAGATTTTTCTGTTAACGTGAAAGTGGGTTTTCAGTTTCAAAGACAAATACATCAGTGTAAACCAGGTGTGATTCTTCTCTTATGCTGCTATTGCACGGTGTAATGTGTACCATGTCACAAATGACTCTCATGACTTGAAACAATTTAAGCATAGCAAGAGTAACACTCCAATTTTTTTTTCTCATTTGTTTTATAATGCAAAGGCAATACTTTAGAAAATAATGCTTTGACTGACAATTGATGTTGAAAAACAAATTTAACAAGAACTTGGTGGCATAAGAATTCCATACCTGAATTTCACTTTATTTCTGGACAGTGAAAACTTCTCAAAATGAACGTTACACTAATCAGACCAGTCATAACATCCCCAAAGCACGCTCCCACTTAAATGAGATTTTCTAAGCAGCAGGACTAATAATAAAATTACACAGTCTAGCTGGTCTAAGTAGCTGATTGTTACTCTCCATTTATAAGAATTAGTGATCTTGATTATTTTGGCTACATTACTTCCTCCTTACCCCCCCCCCCCCCCCCCCCCGCTTTTTGATTTACCAACCCTGATTTTCCTGTTGGTATAATTAAATGGGTCTCACTTGTATACCCTAGAGGTGTAAAACTCTTGAACAGACAACAAAGCAGGCAACCGTCCCTGGTCTGACACAAGTATCATACTTTGAAGAAAAGTCTAATAATGCTCTCTTCAATTTTATTAAGTATAAAATTACATGTGGATAAACTTCAGTACAAGACATTCAAAAAAGAACTACTTGTTCTGTGATACGTTTGTCAATGAAACACACCTGAAAATCTACCCTATCTGCAAGTTATGTACAGGCTTTTACAGCTTATTTCAGACCACTTGTTGTAATTCTGTCAGAGCTCAACATAATAACGTATGAAAACTCAGCAAAGCTCTGATGCTAAAGGGATGCACCATGATATTAAAAAAAAATGGAAGAAGCTCTTAAACACTTGCAGAGTCTCGTCTTAAATCTGCATTCAAAAATACTTCCTTAAGCCTTGAGTTCTGTGTTTTAAAACATGGCTTTAACATAAACCTCAAAATAGGTTTACAAAATAGCCAGAATAAAATTATGTCTTTCTTGAATAAGACTCCTTTTTTTTTTTTTTCAGTTATTTCTTAAATTAAACAGGTCCCCAGACACGAGGCAGTAAGAAAACAGCCTTTCTTGAAGTATAACTAATCACTGTTCAAATGGCCACCAGTTCACCTACACTGATCACTTATTACTGGTAGCACTCCAGGTTATACTACAGGTTCTTTCATACTGCATTCCAGCTATACTATCAGCAATACAGCACCTTGCAGAATTCATCTTACTGATATTAAGCCAGCAGTATTAGCTGAGACCCAACTGTCCTTTGGAGATGTGACCCTTAAAACTCAGAGAAAAGCGATACATTATAAAGGTTTTCTAGAGAGTATCAAACTGTCCAAAAAATCTAAATTCAAATACAAGCTGTCCAAATTTCAATTCTGTGGCAGTTGTACACATTTTCATGGCTGCATTGAAAAATCTTTCTCATTTAAAAGCTATTATGTCTTGATTTTCATTTACACATTTTTTTTCCCCTTCTGCGACTATTACACAGAGTGCGCTAATTGTCAATATGCTCCGGGAAAAAAAAACACAGAAAACCTCATAAACACTCAGCTGTTCATGGTATGGTCATAGATGGATAAATAATTTCCGGTTCACAAAAATACACTTCACATAAATTTATTTTAATTATACTTCGGTATTTTAATTATATTTAAGTATACCATGCTAATTGCTCTTAATCTAGTGAAAAATGCATACTTCTGTATATGAGGTACAATGTGCTATCCTGTACATAATGGTTCACAGAATAACAATATTTTACAAGATGAAATTAATTTATCCACAATGTTTCATTACAGTCTCTCAACATATATGTAACATAAAACTCTCACTGCAGCTGCAATAACAAATTTACTGTGGAAACCATTTTTTAAAATTGGAATGTTTATAAATCATGCAATGCTTTAAATTATGATGTTTTAAGTAAATACAGAAATTAAATAGCAAAAAATAGTTATTTCTGTAATTCACTTGTCCAACAGGTATACTCCCTCTGTTTTCATTCTGTTCTCTCACAACTTACAGCCTTATTTTTTTATTAATACTGACCAGATTACTTGACCTTTCGATGGACCATGAAAAGTTAAGTCTTGTAACTAAAAGAAAAACATAATCCAAAACCCCACCTTGTGGGAACCCAGCGCTGCCTGACACTATACAGAAACCGACCTTTTTGTCCTTCAGACTTGCCTACCAGGCCCCATCTTCTATCGCAAAAGCCAAATCATCTGATCCCAAACTAACTGTCAACTGCTTGTGATGGTGGGGAAGCCAGACATCAATCAATCAGTGTTTATCAGAGCCACTCTTCGTTTTTCTGTTGTGCTCATCTTATCATCTGACCCAGTTGTAGCCCTGACTTCAGAAGCTTAAGTAACTTGATGACAAAATATGCGTCTGTTTGTCCAAGATGCACATTGTTAAGGAGTGCACTTGTATTTTTAGCAACCAGCTAATATTTTTTCCAGATAAACTGTCAAATATTTGAGATTTTTCTCAGTTCTTAAGTTTTTTAGTGTTCACTGAAATACCATGATGTATTTTTGGAATAACTATCAAACAGGTTTTATTCTTTTAAAAAATGGAAATACATATGCATTTTCATTTTAAAATTATGCATTTTCCTTAAAAACTGAAGTTATTTGCAAGCCAAGGGCCTCTCAGAGGTATTCCATCCTATTCACATACAGAGTGCCATTCAACTGTACTTCAATATTGTTCATATGAATATGGATTACTGACACATTAAAACTACCAAAAACAATAGCACTCCTATGGACATACAGATTTTCTCCTCTGCATCCCACAAAATGAGAGCATTCTGTATGTCCATTCTGAAATGGATGAAGTACAATTAGCAGATACAATATTCAAATACCAATCTGACTGAGAGCTTTCAAAAATAATGTGTTACTGCTTCCAAAAGTCTTTTCACACACACTTATTAACTGAAGACTGTACTATTAGAAGGTGGGAGGGAGTAGGGGCAGCTTTTTTTTTTAAAAAAAAACAACAACTGCAACTTCAGCTTTGATAATTTTACCATTGTCTTTGCTGGTTTCACAACTGTGTCCTAGTTTGACGCATGAGTTACAGATGGTTCATTTTCTTAGCATAAAGCTGCATAAAATGTATTATGAAAGTCTCTGCTGTGCTTCAAAACTTCTCAGAGAAGGGATCTTTACTGCCATCTAACACTAAGCCTCAATTTGAAAGTGAAAAGTGAAGACAAAACCTAAGGATCTGTAGAATATATGCATAATTTCAAGTAGATCTGACAATGCCTTTGCAAATTTTTTTTTTCATTATATCTTATGAGCATTCACCTTCACACCTGATAACAGAAATATAACCAAGTATTAAAAAGCAGGGTTTTAATGATGATCCCAATTACAGGAGTAAAACACAGCACTTCCTTTGAGGCTTGTACTGCAACTACTGAAGTAAAAATAATATCACCCTCTACAGAATTTCTTCTCGGCCTAAATGAACACCTTGTTGTATCATCATCAGAAGTATTTTCAAGATTATTCCATTTCAACAGAGAAAATCTTTACAATAGACACACTAAGACTTCTCTCATCATACCTGAGTCTACGAGGAATTTCTTATTTCACAGTATAATTTACTCTGTTCTCATTAAAAATAATTTTTCAACAATAACTGCAAGTGTGTTTAAAAAGTAATTACCTTTCTCTATATCATTTTTGCCACAAAAATATGTAGACTTCTACTTTTTATAGATAATACAAAAAGGAACATGTATGGCAGAGGGGGCAAAACCTGAAAAGTGGAATTCCTTTGAACATAATGAAAACACTTCATTTAAATGTAGTCTCTATTCTACTCTACATTCTAATTTTACATACACCGAACTGTTACATACCATTTTTGTGGTTATGTGTACTTTTAAGCTCCTATCCTATAAAAACATTTGCACATCCATTGTAAGTATTATCATCAAGAAGATTGTTTCTATCAACGAAGTTAAAGAGTATGCTCCTTAAGTTTCTCATATAGTGTTTCTATACCTTCCAAAAAAGGGTTACACAGATATGAAACCCAGTAACATGGAAAATGTTGTAGTATTTTACTGCAATTGGTATTAATGCTTTATTATTTGGAAAGAAAAAGTGGAAAAGTGTCTGTATTCTGCTCTACTGAATCTAAGGGAAAAAAGATTGAGTACAGTAAAAACGGTGTGTGACATGCAGTTGTATCAGCTAATCACAGACTGAAAAGCCTCAAGTCTAGTTGTCTGGAAGAATAAAGCAACATCACTCTAACTCATCTATGTGAGTGAAGAGTAATGTACGAGAAGAGTTTATAAAGCGATGTCTGAGTAACTCACTACTAAAGCATTGTTATTTCTGATAGCCCATTACTAAATTGTATTAACTTTGTAAACCTACTGTAATCAAACCAATCTAGATCATAAAAGTTCTATAAAACAATATGGTAGTACTCAAAAAATAAGGAAGCTAAAGGTCACACTCAGCTTTATTTACACACTTGCAGTTAAGAAATTGCATGAATATAAATAAAGTTTGAATAGACAAATAAGCCTAGCACCAAATTAGTTCTATAAATATAAAAGGTTTCTTACCAATAAAAACACCATCCTACTTCCTAAACATGTTTTAAAATCCTAGCTAATTCTTCAAAATATTTTAAAATACCAGCATTTAAGACGGATGACAATGTTATGTAACACCCTTCCACAACACATGAAATATGGGACATATGAAAAATGAGAAGATAGATGGAAAACAACCAGGATAAGATTTATTCAACATCTATAATAGGAAGACAGGAACACTTTTTGTTTATTACAATATTTTTAACTTATACAAAATCTTTTCATGTTTATGATTAAACAAATAGTATCAGAAGCTATTAAAATATAACTGAAGATTGTATACATTAATATCAAACTGAATGCTTTTTTCTTTTTTAAAAAAGAAAAATTTACTGTGACAACCACCCACATCTGCTACCAACTCATGATGGCAGTACCTTTTCAAAGCATTAGATAATACTGAATAATCAATGACAAATGTCAATACCGACAAGTGATTCCTTCTGCAGTGCAAGCTTTATGCAAGCGTTTGGGTTTTGTTTGGTTGGGTTTTTTGTATTTTTTACAAGACCTGTTCTTCAATATTGCAAATGTACTGAATTGCTCTTATTACATATGGGAGTTCCCAAAATAATATTTTTCTGCATCAGTAAGACACACAGACTTTTTGTTACTTCACAGCCTAGGAATGGGAAAAAAAAAAAAAAAAATTACTATCTAGCCAATGACTGGGAGGCAGGCATATTGATAGTCTTCATCTATGTCTCAAATACAGCACGTCCTACGGAACTATCAAACAAATAAACACATACATTTACAAACAACTCAGTAAAGAAAGTGCACTTACTTCCCAAAGCAAAACTTCTGCTTGTAATCATTAAGTCTTTAAAGCTCTCAGAACAAGATTTAACCATGCTATGACTATATAAACTAAGAAGTGTCAAGTGCATTGTCTAAGATGAGGACTTTTAAGAAGCACTTAAGAATACAGAAAAAAAGGAGTTGTGACATGACAAAGCAGTATTATCAATATTTTATTATCAAACAGTCACAAGAGAATTGTATCAACTTGTAGAATTCAAAAACAACTGTAACCAGACTGCAGCATTTAGATTTTCCATTATGTCTATTTGCCATGAATTCAGGAGTGAATGGAACACTGATATTATTTCTCTAGACTTCTCAGACACTTTTCTGAAAAATCTCTTAAGGGAGAATGCATAATAAAATGTGTTCCTTTTACAGATTCACATTGTATGTTTCTGCGCTAATTCTATACCTTATCTTTAACTAAGTGGAAGAAATCCTAACCATACATTGCATGGGCGAAGTAATATTACTGCATAAATGCTACAGACTTTCTGTATTTTCACTTTAAAACTCATTTGTCCAATGCACAATTTACTAAACTGTAAATAATCCTGACTACACAATTCTCGTCTACTATTGTGTCATCTCAAAAAGACAATCCGACAGTAATGGTAATGACACCATCTCAGACAAGCCTACGGGCATTAATATTTAAATCTTACCTATCCCTTGTGATTGGAATTCAGCCTCTATTCACAAACAAAAACTAAATCAATGTTCTTAGAGTTCAAACTAGATCCCTAAACAGTTTGCCACTCTCCGTGCACAGATAAGATAAACTTTCTTTGACCCAAGAGATGAAGTTGCCATGACGATCAGAGAGTCCACTTTCTATATTGATATTTTGCTGATGTAACAACAAATAGAACCAGATCCTAGGACTGATAATGGTGATTAATTAATACTAATATTGATCCCTACAAGCAAGAGACAAGGCTATTAACTTGAAGCCTGAAAAGTCAATTGTTACCTGTGGCAGAGATACTAGCAGCTGATTTTGAAACATAATAAACAAATGTGCTATCTTTATGCTAATACCTTTAAAGGGGTACATCGCTTTCTCAAGCACAATAATGTCACAATTCAAACCTATTATTTTAATTAAATCTTTTCATCTGCATCCAAAGAACAGAAATTAACTTCAAGATTTCAAATGGAAGTTATACAAAATGCTACAAGCTGAATACCTGCAACATGAAGTACTAAAAGCACTCTTAAGCAGCGCAAGGAAAGCTTAAGCAGACTTTTTTAAAGAACACATAATATACAAGTCACAGGATTTTGAAAGAAAATTGTGAACGTACATTTATCTACTAGGAAGCCTATTTTGTCCCTCATTTGAATAGAGAAAAATAATAAAAACCCACAGGTGAAAGCCTCACTGTGAAGATAAGATCCTTGAAGGCACATCCATGCAAATCGAAGAGCAAAACTGGCTTCACTTACCATTTAATTTATAGGCTATATTTAAACTAACTGCAATTATATCTTTGTGTCAGAGTGATTGGCCACAAACTAAATCTGAGACATACATACTGTTAAAACACCTCATCAAGAATCTCTGAGATTCTTTCTTTGTCCTCTTTAGGAACATATTTTACAAGTCACAAAAATCATGTGTAGAATATGAAAGAAAAAAGCTCCTCTCTTTTTTTTAAAAACAAAAATCTTGTCCATCTTATAATTTGCTCTAGTCTTCTTATCAAGCGAAGTAGAATAATTTGCTTCTGACTTACGAAATGGTGTTTTGATCAAAGAACGGCTTTTAGTAGTATGCTGTATGACTTTACAGTAAGTTTTCTTAATAGCGAGCTACCTTTATAGTACTCATGGAGTATATTTTACATTTCATGGAAATAATTGGCACTACTGATGGATAGCTTGGTTTCCTTCTCATTATTAAATAGAGTCCTATACGAATTTTTACATTAGCTATTGTACAGCTAACAAAAATAGTAATTAGCAGACAATACAAAAAAATTATAATATCTAACTGCATTATTTTCCCTTTTAGCTGAATGTCTTTAAAATATTTACATTTCTGTTAATACACGACTGCAAATATATATGTCATTTTAACATACGGTGTGAATATCCTGCAACATAAAGATCAACTGTTTGCAACAAATTAATAGTCTCAGAAAACTAAAAATCACCATTCATGATTCATACTCAAGAGGTACAGGCAGCTCCTTACCCAGTGCTCTGCTTTGATTAAACTGAAAGCATTGTAAGTGCCTTTAATGTGCTACAGTGCAATTTAAAGGAGAGTACAAAGTGAAACTCTGTCAGAGGAGAAAAATGTCTATTTTTAAAAAAGATAAAGATAGAAAATACTTAATTTCCTATCCTACTTTAGCAATGCGATATGTTAAAGCTATCCATG